>NC_048415.1:18991465-19023278 GCF_013103735.1 Etheostoma cragini
TCTGCTTTTTTCACAAATTGCACCCTGGATAGGTGTGCATATGGAATAAGTCAGAGAGGGAGTGACTGTGGAGCAAAATACAAAAATGATGTAATAATCAAATCTGGAAGCCAATGCAGAGATCTGACTAGTAACAGTGATGTATTCAAACTTGTTGTATTTTGGCAGTGGTCAGTCCACAGTCTTTTTAGATGGACCACATTGGACATATCCACAACCCAAAACTTTGATCCAGGGCCAATATACAGTGCCATCACAGGAAGTAGCATGTAGCAAGGCTGTGAGTAAGGGTGTAGTGGTCAGCATTGCACACATATAACAATGTGGGACTCATGATGGGCAGTTTCTTAAAAAAGGCTTGTCAAAACCACTGGCCATCTTACCCACAAGGCAATGCGGCAGCTGTCAGTTCAGTAAATGATGACGGGGTGTAATGCTTATAGCGGCTAATCTAGCCTTGAGCTTCTGGCCCTAAGCAAAGATGAGGAGGGGGATACAGAGTTCTGGTAATCACACTTCTTTCTAGCTCCACACCGCCAGATTTCTTTTTTAATTTCAAACTTGTAGTCTTCGGGACTAAACAACGCTGCCTCAAATTGCCTCAACTTGAGGCAATTTACCAGATTTCATTGAGCTCCATCTGGATTCACAACAGGATTGATACAATTTTGTTATCAAATATTCAGTAGCACTCACACAGACCGGTAGACTTTGATGGTGGAGTTCCCCTTTAAAGCATTTTTATTATCAATAACTAGTTAGCCTTACATTAACCGTGTCTGTCATAACCATCATCTTTACCTGACCTTAACTATTTTTTTAGAATGTTTCCATTTGACATAAAAAAGGCAATGGTTTTAACAACTACAACGTTGGCTTTGAACGTAATACTTTGTTTTGCAGAATTCTATTGTATTAACATTCTTGTCTGGTGTTAGGGTTGAACCAACACACAATCAGCACATTTAAGAGCTACTGCTTTTATCGAGAAGCCTTTCACTCAAGATATATTTTTAAGATGTTTTTGCTTTATTTGGGATACTGCTCTGGTGCTTAAGGTAATAATCAACAATAAAACCCCAGATTTATGACCTTTGTGATACTGTACTTCCAGGGAGAAAGAGGCTAATGAGAACATGTTTCCTGCCACAGAAGCTTAGTACAAATAATAAGAATTTGGTGTCTTCTTTGTTGAGTTGCAGGAAGTTCTGGGACAACCAGTTATTTTGGTCTTAAATGCTGGATTGGGCTTAAGAGGGTTGAGGGTTCCAGAGGACAAATGTGGATACTGTATACCAGAGTAAAATCAACTTTATTATCCCTCATAAGAAAACTTGTTTGGTCCAGTGCTCTAGACCCCATAAAGTCCACAGCCTTGAGTTTTTGATTTATGTTGCAATGTACAGGTTGAAAAGCAATGGTCCACTCATTGACACCTGAGGGACTCCAAATTTCCTTCACATAAAGATATGCAGAAAAATGTCATCCCTTTAGATAAGTTGAAAACCAGGAAAGTACAAAGCCAAAAAGTCATTCCCACTAGTCTACTCTTGGCTCAGTCTGAATATAAATCTGGCAATGCAAGTGTACTATTGGCTCAGTGCTCTTCCTCTCATCTGTTTCTTTGTCTTTCTGTCTCTCTCATTTCGAAAATTCTTTGGCTTCACTCTTTTTATGTCCGGTGTGACTCCCCCTCTCTTTTTGAATGTCTCACTTGTCTCTCTTTCACTTTGGTTTCTCTTCATCATTCATTCTAGGGCATTATTTTTGTTATTTTGTTTGTCCTGCTTTGTCATCTTTTTTTATAGCCGCAGTGTTCATTTCCATCTTTGCCTGAAAACCTCCTTCACAGCGTACTGTCTCACGTCTAAATTTCTATTTCATTTCCTCCTCACGTCCCTGCCACGTGTAGCCTCTTGTGTTATTGCTGATTGAAGGAAATCCAAGCAGCATCAGGCGATCACCTGTCACACTCCATAAAGCAGCCTCTCCTATCTTCTCTTACTAATATGACAATTAGGCCAGTCTCTGGGAAATCTATGGGGTGTCTTTAAGTCTGCGTAAAGAAAATGGAACAATCATAAAATCCTCCACTGCTTACTTAATACACTTTCTCTTGTACCGGCACAGTCTCGTGTAGCAAATTCTGAAGGTCAACTCGGTGATGTGGAACAATAAAAGCAGAGCAAAATGGAATGTACACTTTTGCCTCTGGCAAATGAGTATTTCTTTGAACATTAATTCCTCTTAAAAAGTTAAGTGTTTTTAAGGATCAAGTCATTTGGTAGTTTGAGTCTATCTCCCTTCCAATAACAAAGGTTATAAGAGCTTGAAACCTTTTGAGTTGTTGTTGGCTCCTCTCCAGGATTCTCTCTTTTTGCAGGGCTTTATTTGAAACTGTGAATTGAAGTGAATCACTTCTTCATCTCATACTGCTACTATAGCTTCTACTACTATTCACAAGAATATTTCAATCAGCATGCAGATTTTCTTTGAGATTGTCTTTGATTACATATTTGTGCCACTATTATCAATCACAGAAAACCATGAGAACTGCACTTCAAAATGTAAACTTGTATTAATTGATTTAATTGGCCACTTGGGCACAGCATAACAAACTATAAAAACAACATTGACATAAAGTTGATACAGAAAATTCTTGTCTATTTAAACATCTGGCTCTTCAGCTGCTAAATGCACCACTTTATTTCAGCGAGATGCTAACTTTATCTGTCTGCTGTTTTGTTCATTTTGGTGTTCCTTTGGTAAAGTTTCCTCAGCGGCCCTCTGCTGCTGGAAACTAGGTTCATGAAAGCACTGATAGTGAACCAAAGCAGTAAAGTGTTGGGCTAGGAAGTTAAACCATGGGATGAAAGAGGTTAAAACACATGCTAAGGAAATCTGTATAGTTCATAATTGAGGGATACTTGTTTGTGGGTTTATTATTATTAGGACTGTCCCCTTACACAAGTAGTCCTGTCATCCATTGCTAATATAAAAATATTAATTTGTGCACCTTTTAATATCTGCAATACATGCAAATAAATATAAAAACATTAATATGAACATTTTGTTTCCTTTTGTAAAATGATAAGAAAAGGATTTCAGTGGAAATAGACCATCTTTGAACTAATTCTTTCTCTTATTGAAGCTGGGCGACTAGAGTGATAAGAGATTATCAGGCTATTGCTTGAGTACTGTGTTACCAGTACTGATACCTCTATAAAATACTTGATAGCCACAGTTATTATATTTTAATCATAAATAACCCATCCACCAAAGTGTCTCCATTAATGCTGCTCTATTTCATTACCATTTTCCATTTATCTGGGACATGCATAATCTTGGTTTTCTTTCAACTGTCCAATTTTTAGTGCAAGTACCTCAAGCGAGAACCATGGCAACTGTATTAAGCGACAAAAACATTACAGAGCATATTAGCACTTTTATTTGATGATGATGTGTTTTATTTGCTTTCAAAGTATCCAAAGCCTTGCAGCAGAGGATCAATATCGCTGTATAACCAGCGTCCAATTTCACATTGAAGACGTTCCTCACAAATCGTCTTTGCCGTCAAACAGTTACCGCCTCTCTTTTAAGAGTATGTTCTTTCGCGTGACTTGGCTCTGTATCAAAACTGTATCAGTCCTCATTAGGGCTTTGCCAAAGACATTAGACGTCATTGATTGGCTGGTGATTTGTTATCTAAGTTATCTGAGTTGGCCACACTGGTGATTGTTTCAATGTGGCTTTAATGGGGTCCAGGGAGAAAATCCCCCCCCCCCCCCCCCCCCCCCCCCCCCCCCATACTTTTTCGGCAGCTACATGATCTTTTAATGACTTTGTTTAGGAAATTACCTGCCTATACACCCATAATCAAATTGATTTGGGGCTGTGGAAACAGACAAATTAACAGGTCTGTTTAAATCCTGTTGCAGCCGTTGGAGCATGGTGGTGAATTCAGGAGTCCACCTATTTAATTAGTAGTAAAGAAAGGATAGTTAGAGTCAATGAGGTATTTAAGATCAGAAGGAAGTTTAACTGGACCAAATATCATTTGCATTTTTCCTCCACTAGCCATCTGTATTAACTTGGCGCCCAAATAAGACTGTTGGGATGAGGCCTGAAATCAAGCTCAATCCCTTAATAATATGTTTGTCACAACAACACTGAAAACAATAGTCTCCACGGTGAAGGAACTGAAACAATAATTTGCTTCTGACATGGGAGTTTTTAACGTTTCTTAAATCCACAGAGGCCACACAGTATGCCAGCTTCAGTACGACTTCAGTGACATCTACTGCCATTTCAATTTTCGAACACAAAGTGCTACTGCACCCCAGGGTTGAATATTTTTGATTAGTGTCTCCTCTAAATGGCAAAATGTATATGCAACTTGCAGTATTCCCCGTTCAATAATGATGGCGTATTACTGTACAGCTTGTGCCATGCAGCAAGGCTTCTGAATGGACTCAGCTGGAGCCATTTGTCATAATTACAGAGATGCTTTGGTTCTGAACCATTTACACACACACACACACACACACACACACACACACACACACACACACACACACACACACACACACACACACACACATCTACTTATTCTGCTGTCCCATGAAATTGTATAGCCCAGGGTGTCTAATTATACTAATCGAATGCGTACCGCCTGACATTTATTCATACATTATTAATAGCAGAAACAATAGAATCTGTGATTGGATATAGTGACTTCCTGACTTCTCAACTTCTCTTTCTCTCTCTATTTCATACTTATCTCTGACTCCATCTTTCTCTATCTCTATTTCAAACTTATCTCTCACTCCATCTCTTTCTCTCTCATTCTCTCTCTCTCTCTCTTTACCCCATGACCTCCTTTCTTGGTGACTCTTTCCCCTTTGCCTCCTGTAATTATGCTTGTGGGTGTTGAGTAATAAGCATGCCTCCCACTTTTATTCTGATGTCTGTGCAGGGAATGTGAGAAATGTCCCAAAAAGATTATGTGTCCTGATAAGGTTATGTCTCGGACTCCATTAAAGAGACGTGCTGCACAATGGCTGTTTGTTTCCTTTCGGGAAGAGAGAGAGTATGGGAGTGAGTGAATGAAAGAGAAAGACTGGAAAATGATTGAAAGAGGGGAACTGTTTCTATGTGACTACATAGACTACAATATTCCAAAATTTTACATATATATACATACTAACTGTCATTCTTTTTAGTCTGGGGCTGTTTGCCATTGTTTGAGCAAGGTCCCTTATTTCTAAGTAACTTTTTTCTTCTTCTCACCTTTGTGCAATTCATCACACTTATGTTGTTTGCCTCAACAGCCTTACCTGGTCTGGTAGGACCAGTAGCTTATGGTGGCTAATGTTAGCTGACTTTAGCTTAATATTCGTCATTACCTGACGTTCCCTGACGTAATAACTCTTGTATACTTGTGCTTCTGTTTTACTAGCCTATGTTTCCAATTTAAATAGATTTTACACTATTAAATTATGACCCTTTTAATAACATAGGCCCTTCTGCTCTGACTCCTTCCACATACAGAGGCGGGTGCTATGCAACGTAGTCTACACTAGCAGCTATCATTCACCAAAGTCAAGCAATAACACTAACTAACAAACCGATCGAGGCAGCTGTAGACAAGCCACTCCTGTGTTCCGCGTGGTAAAATAACAGTTTTTTTTTAAAGTGGTCTGCTGGCTTTGAAGAGAGCATACAGTAGCATACAGTACATAACAGTTTCAGTTACCTATCAAAAATGGGCCGTCTGGTGTTTTACACTCAAACATGGAATGATACTAAATTGTGCAAAGGAATTAATAGTGTTACCTGAGTTACCTGTTCTCTAAAAAAAAAAGGTTACATAGTGTTGTTTCAGCATTGAATTATATTCTACACAAAAGTTTATTTTGAACTTTGTGGCTACTTTTAGGAAAGATGGTTTTTACATGACAATGACCCTGTGCACAAGGTTTTATCATAATTTATGTGTCATCAACAAACTCTTTGCCAGTAAAGCTCTCTCAAACCCACAATATAGTTCAGTTGACTGTTAGTTGAACTAAACACAAAACAAGTCTAAGAGAGATAAAGGCTGACAAAGAAATGAAGCGTGTATAGTGGACACCGAATATTCAAGTCTTTGTTTTACACATTAAAGCATCTGTGACCACAGTAAAATGCTGGGGAGTTTTGCATGAAGAAATCCGACCTTGAGTATTCAAATTTGAATTGTTGCAATTGTGCATGACTGAAAGAAATGCTTTGCAGTGGGGATAGAAGGCCTCTCCGCTTGATTTTCAAAACAAATTACCCAATTTTGCATTCAGTGTTAAGGTGACAACAGGACGGGGCTATACTTCTAGCTCACCTAGTAGAGTTTGCGCGCCGTGAAGGCTTTGAATCTGACCGGCACTTATTTGCTGCATGTCGTCCCTCTTCTCTCTCCCTTTCCTGCCGATCAAAGGCCATAAAAAGCCCAAAAATAATCTTAAAAAAAGAAGAAAAGATGACAAAGAAGAATCAAAATGTTGGTGTTTTGTAAATTATGTATTTGAAAAATTTTGAGGTAAACACACACCAGGATAGCTCAGTTGGTGGAGCCAGCCCCCGTGTGTGGAGGTCTGCTCCTCATTGCGGCGGGCCTGGGTTCAGCTCTGACCTGTGGCCCTTTGCTGCATGTCATTCCCCCCATCTCTCTCCCCTTTCATGTCTTCAGTTGTCCTGTCGGATAAAAACAAATGCCCATGAAAAAATCTTATAAAAAAAAAAAGAAAACACTATTCCATGCCAGGCTTGTATGAGAGGGGAAAAAATGACAGAAAATTACAGAGGTGTTAGAGCTCAATATAATAACAACTTGACTAAAAGTGCCTGTTGAATTCACGGCGAATTGCAGTAACAGCACGCAGAGGCAACGGCCAGCTCGTCATGCCTGCTGAGGTTTGTGGCTGAAGTCGAGAGCAATCCTGAGAGCTTTTCTTCTCCGAGGCAGTGCTTGGTATATTTTCTAGATGGATCGTGTAAGTAACTTAATTTGGGTATGATTTGTATTTCCACATGAATCACATCCGAGACCTGCATGTGCTTCTGTACTGCCCGATGAAAAATACCAACAGTTGTCAGAGAGGTGATTTGCGTTGCTGGCAAGCATTTAATTTAGGTAAACCACCACATCTCTCCCTCTCTCAGACTTTATAATATCCTGGAAAATGTTAGATGTCTGGTGGGTTATTAAGCCTTTCACTCATTCTCTGTCTATACAGATTTCCCCTTCATCTATAGGCCATTTATTTCTCTCTGTCTTGCCCAAGATGTTGCCTTTTTGCCTCCTCATTCTCAGATGGGTCATATGTGGTGTGATGTTTGATGTGGTTATGTTGTGCCACAGTGATCTCTTCTCCCTCAGTGGATGACTTAACACCCTCTCCCACACACACACACACACACACACACACACACACACACACACACACACACACCCTCCTAAGAGGGCGAAGACTTAGAGATGCTGTGGAAATACAAAGATAAAGCCTTAGTCAAGAAAACCAGCCAGCCAGTTAGGTAGTTAATCAGCCAGTGATTGAGTGAGTGAATACTTATCCGTCTATGTTTATGTGTGTGTCACTTCTATGCCTCATTTAGCAACCACTCACTTCCTTTTCTCCTTTTTCTGTCTTTTTCTTTCCCATAGACTCCGCCCTTGTGTTGCTATGGCGACCGTGGCAACGCCCTTCGTCCTGCTGTGTTGCCTGCTCCAAATGGCCAGCTCGGCGTTCCCCGAAGAACCGGGGCCCATCAACTTCATCCCCACTGAAGGTAGTGACCCCACCAAATTTCCCACCCTCTAGGCGCCTACTCCCCTGCGTTTCTTTCTCCCAGGTCGTGATGTGTGAGGTCGCGGCCTAACAGGCAGGCTGTTGAATTGGGTAAAGGGCAAGAAGGAGGCGGAGGGTCAGACAGGCTCGCACACAAAGGGTGTTCAGGTCAGGAGGTGTGGAGCAGAGTGAAGTAAGGGGCTCTCACGTTCATGACTTTCCCACACACACACTCACATCCTTGAGAGAGACCTTACACACTCAGACTTTGAGTCTCCATATAAGCTTGGCAGTCTCCAGCTCAGATCCGACCTTGATTGATCACAGTTCAATAGTATTGATTGATGGTTTCCCTGCTGAGTTTAGCGCCTTCTCAACGTATCAATACCAACAGTAGAGTGTAGCGGTTGTCAGGGTACTGAGTGGTACACTGAGGCGCTGTGTTAGACTCAGCAGCTGTGGTTTACAGCTGGTATACGTTACAGTAGAAAATGCAGGCTCATCTGGATGGTCAGACAAGACAAGCACCGGGAGGCGTGGTGGAGGACAGAAAGAGAAAAGAAAGAATCACAGTGGGTCCCAGGACAGAGTGACGTAGACACAATAGGAAGAAATTACAGGATAGTAATAAAGCAGAAGCAGACAAATTACAGAGGTGAACAAGAAGAGGTGACTGATGAATGGTCTATAGGGTGAGATTAAAGGGGTAAATGATGAAAGAGCAGAGAAGAGATGACAATCTTCTCATTCACCTCAGTTGAGGTCAAAGACAGATTGGTAATCCATGCTCAATTAAACAATTTATCAAAAATGAGTCCCAATCACTCAACTAACAAAAACTTGTTAATATAATGGCAACATATGATGTATATTTCAGACATCTTTCATTTTATTATTTGGATTAGTTGTTTTTTTTAATCTCAATTTTTTTTTGTCTTTAGCTGTGTTCGAAACCATTCCTTATCACGGAAATAGTGCACTATATATTGTGTTCCCCGTTTTGTAGTTGTGTTCAAATTCTCCATGGTAAATTTCATTCACTGTACAGTCCACTATAAAATACCCACAATGCACTGCTTACTTAAGTGTACATACAATGTACCCAACATTTTGATCCACAAGGCCACATGGGCACATTTGCACGGAGGAGAAGAAGAAGCCGAAATCATTGCGACAACTGAAAAGGAGCGGACTTTCATTTCTAAACATTGGAAATGTAACAGGCAACATACGTGTAACCTCTTCCCATTCTTCTGAGTGCTCACCTTGTTTAAGGGACGTTTAAAGAGTATTTTATGATGCTGGGCCTGCTCGCGACAAACAAAGGGCGCATCTCCTGACGCAAGTCACGCAAGAATGTGGTTTCAATGAGTGTCTGCAATCTCGTTATATAGCTAGTTCATTGTTTAATAAACACTATATAGGGAATAGTGAGTGAGTGAATGAGGGCGTAGTTTCAAACACAGCTCCGGAATGCTCATAGTAGCAGATATGCTAATGTTTGGATACCTGTTACTGCTGCAGAAGTGTAAAAACAAACTCAAAACCACTTCTATGTTGATGACATTTGATGGATGTCAGTTTGGGAATCAGCCACCATCATTATGCGTTTTTGTCTCTCATTGACCAACAGTGGTGAGAAGACACCCAGTGTTTCTGGGACGACCCCACCGAACATGGCTGAGACAAGAGCCTCTACACATCCAGAGGATTCTCCAAGTCAATCGGACACTCTACATTGGAGCCAGGTACAACACACATACAGACACACTAACAAATTCATAGTATGAGCAGTTCCTTTATGGCTTCATCTACAGAAGGAATATGCTTTGGGAAATCTGGGACCTGTGATATGCCTTTGATTGCTTGCATCACACACATGTACACTTACAGATATAACTTTGTCAGAGCCATTTTCAGCTTTAAAATCTACTGGATGGTCTTTTATTACTTATTTTGTTGCCAAGCAACATGGTATATTATGTAGCTTGGCAACAAAATAACTATACTCTATAGTATACTGTCATATTGTTATTGTACAGTATATTATATATATTTTGGGAGTTACAGTTTATGAGCCTCAAACCAACATTTACAAATAAAACATACCATCAGTATTACAGCTGTAGAGAGGTACACGTTTCTGGTTAAATTTATTGTTGTGGCAACACTTTGGTCAATATTTCAACATGCTAACTGTATACCTGTTAACAGATTAACATGTTAACATGCTATTATGCTAATTATCTCTCCTCTGATTCAAGGGATTTCATAAAAATGTATTAATTTCTCTCTTTTTATAATTTGATGGTCTGATCAGGCCTGAACAAACAACAAATAATTAAAGTAACTTTGTTACTCATCCCTGTCAAATGAGATTTTGTTTACACTTTCTGTACTGTATATTAGGGCCGGACTGATAAAGGATTTTTAAGGCCGATACCGATACAAAAATTTGGTTATTTAAAAATCTGATAGGCTGATATATTGGCCGACATATATTTAAAAAAATTCAATAATTTAGAAACGTTTAACTTTACAAAACATAAACAGATTTCCCTAACATTAGTTATTTGTATTTATTTATGAGTTCTTACTAAAATAATATGATAATAATTTGTTTTATTGTCACAACAGAACAGAGGAACATCAAAATATATTAAATGTCTATTATATAAAATGTATAAAAATACAAACTTAAGATATGAAACTTAAAGTCCTTTGAACAAAAACACTTAAAAAAAAAATCTGTGTTGCCAACAGTGACGTTGTAGAGCGTCCTCTGGTGGACAGACAATGCAACGCAAACGCTCATAATAAGATTGACAGTCCGTTTTTATACATATATTTTTTTGTAATCACCCATTAAAATTGTGATACCGATATATCGGGAAATGCCTGATATCCGCTGATAATATCGGCCCGCAGATATTGGCCGGGCTTCGGTACTTGACTCCCAAAAATGTATTCTGTCAAACATTTTTTTGACACTGGCATTTTTAGTCATTTTTGCACCCTGAAAACGTCTAAGACAGAAAGCCATATGTAGTGTTCAGTATGATTATACATATAGTCTATATCGTTGACGTTTCAGTTCCAGGAGTTTTATCTTCCGGGTGTTGCCGGACATTCTGCTGGATGTCCGTCACCTTCCGCTTTTTTTGTGTTGCCATTCAAAACTCTGGTCGGACGCTGGAGGAATATGTTCAACTGCTCCTCAGATCTTTGCGGGGTAAATCCAGACAGTTAGCTAGACTATCTGTTGGATTGGAGTTCTCAATTGCACGACTAAAACAACTTTTGGACGTACATACGTTCCACCAAAACAAATTTCTTCCCAAAGCCATTTTGCAGCTGCACCGTTGTTCCGTCTGGGGCTTAGCGTCACCCACGACGATTGTAATTGGTTTAAGGAAATGCCAATAAACCAGGGCACAATTTTTTTTTCCATCTGGGAATGCTGTGTGGACTCGCCAGACGCTCCTTTAGAGTGTTGTGGAGAAAGGTCTGGCAATGCAAAACTGTTAGACATTTCACTCCTACAGCTATGACATTCGTTCGGGCACAGACAAAAAGGATGTGCAACAGATCCAAATTATTAAAAAGACAGGTTCATATGTCCGATATGTTATTAGTGACCTTAAAGTGCAAAATGGGTGGTTTTGGGGCCCCAAGCAGTCTCCAAAAGTAGATATGGACTTTCCATTGTCCTGGCTAAATTTACTGTATTAGATTGATGTCTCAATTTCAAGAGCTCTAACATCATCAGAATTCAAGATATGTCAAGTATGGCAAGCCGAGGTTGCAATTTGTTGCATGTGGACTCATTCCTTGGACCATGAACATTTTTTTTTCTTCTATACAGTTACAGGTTCCTTCTATGTTGTCTTCATGTTTAATCAGAACAGGATACAAGGCTCATTATGCCTACTAGACCTTATTTTTTGGTCTCAAATAGCATATACATAAGGTTTGAACAAAATCTAATATGAGAAAAAAAAATGATTTGGAACAGAATGCCCCACTAGCTATTGACAAGTTCCATATCTCTTTTGAATACTTGGTAAAAATAAATGCGTGACTTGCGAGAGATTAAAGTTTTTTTGTAACAAATCTGTTACAGTAGCTTCATTTGAAGGCTGATATTTGGCCAGACAAATGCTTTCTAGTTTGGTGTCCATCACTCTGTCAGTCTGGTGAGTGTGCTGACCCTGGTGATCCGGAGGACCAGACAAGGATGGCCTGCTCAGCTGCACCGGGTTTACACCATAAAGCTACATCTGCTGCTCCCCAGAGCCGTTCAGGAGCCGACCTAAAACAGACTGAACTAACAAAAACCATACACCTCAAGATTTACTGCCCTGGTTGTCTAAAAAATATTCAAGCCTGAAACATGCTAAAGAAATGAGACCCAGTCAGTTTCCCCATATGGTGCTGGTTATTATTTGTAGTGGCAGTCTGAAAGAAGACTGAAGTGGTTTCCAACAACAGACGCCACTGTGGTCCAGGAAATGACCCAGTCCCTGGCCTCCAGCTGGCCTAACCCCACTACTGAGAGTTGGTAGTAAATATATCAAACTATTTAACATGGTTCCAGTCGTTCTGACTATACTGAGAGGGTCTATAAGCACACAGCCTAATATTATAACTGCACACAGACAACCACAGCTACTGCAGTCTGCAGGTCTGCTTTTAAATATTACTGGTGCCATCACGCAGTCTGTGAGACGTTCATTTCGATTTACATCTGCAGAACGTTTTTTACTGAATAGCAGAGGTATACTGATTTGAATGTCTCAGCCAACCGGATGATAATGAAATGCAAGACTGACGAGGGGGGTTCAGGGCAGTGAGATGGATTCACAGAAAGACAGTATATTTATATATTTCTTGAAAGTGGCTAATAGTGTTTGCGGCTTCCTGACAGAAAATGATCAGCCTAGAAAGAAATAGATCCGTGTTCAAATGCTTGTATAAGCCAGAGACAACCCAGCAGGGAGGCGGAGGTTTAAAAAGTGTAATATATAAATAAGTACCTGAGTGGCGGCAGGTATGACTGCCAAAAGCTCCTACAGAGTGCATGGCCTGATAAGACGCCTCACTCATCCCCAAATCCTGTCACCATTAGCATAGCTGCTCCCTAGACTGCAAGCACTGTTTAATCCCTGCCCCAAGCACCTGCGGAGAGCGGATACCTCTCCCTGTCCACCTCCCCATCATTGCTAAATGAAAGTAAACTATGTATTTGGCTGCTGGGGTAAAGCACCGTGCTGCGTTAAGCCCTATTTCATTGCTGTCCAGATGAGCAGCTGTGGATCCTGTGGTCTTCAGCCCTCAGACAAATCCAAGAGGGTAATCCACAAACATATAAACCAATTGGAGAGTGTTTATCTATTGATGAAGATGAGCAAAGGAACAAAGTCAATTCTTGGATAACTGTTCCAATTGTGATAAAGCATAAGGGGGTTTTGCCATCTGTGTGTGTGTGTGTGTGCGTGTGTGCGTGTGCGTGTGCATGTACATTTGCATTAGGTGGAAAGAAAAAGTGTGTTGACTTAATGCCAGTTTGGTGTTGCTCTGTGCATTAGTCCGCATACGCTGACCTCAGAGATCATGTGGGGGGGTCATGCGGCGGCAGTCACAGCCAGGTCAAATGCCTCCTGGCAGACGGACAGGGAGACACTCACTTGTGCCAAAGACTGGAAAGCTCGGGAGGTGAAGCTGCCAGGCTGTTCAGCTGTAGAGCAGCTAGCAGAGAAAGTATAACATGCAGACGAGGCCAAGTTTGTGGGGAGATCACATACCATAGACCCTATATACTATATACTACTATAAAGTTCACACTCTGGACTAAACCTCTTAGGACAATGTTTTTTCCGTTAGCATACAACTAGTTAATGCACTTTGCCGATGACTTGCAGACTGATGCAATTTAAACTACAACTTTGGAAAGCTGCTGTTTTCAAATTTGGAAATACAACTAAAGCGGCAACCAGTGATTATTTTCATTAATATTAAGCCATCTACCTTTTTTCTTGATATAATCTATTAGGCATTTGGCCTATAATAAGTCAGTGTGTGGACATGGTAGGCATAAGTAGTCACAGGTAGATTTTATAAAGGAAGAACAGAATTGACTAAATCTTACCCATAAGATGTCATAAAAGACCTAATATGTCAAAATACAAACAAATCAAGAGTCCACTTTAAATATATAAGTACACTTATTTTTGTCACTATTTATTTTCACCCCAATTTATAGATCTTTTGTTGATAGATGTTACTTATTTGTATCGCATGTGCAGGAATTCCTAGTTTCAGATATTTGTTTTTATGTATTTTTTAATTTTTTGTCCATTTGATATATTATTAATAAGTGGTGTATTTCACTGCTTTTTTTGAGTGGTTGTTGAAGCCCCAGGCTCAACTTCACAGATGATGTACTTTGAGTTTAATGCTTAAAGGTCTTTAACCAAAGTGTTGCTCTCTCATGAACTTTGTGGGTGGTGCAGGATGTTACTGCACTTTTCAGTTTTTGAGAGCACTACAAATCGACTTTTGGGGATTTATTGTGTCATATAAAACTGGGGCACATACTTACAGACACCTAAATACATGCAAACTCGCACACAAACGTGCCAAAGGGTTCACTCCCTCAGTCAGCAGAAGTGTCAGAGTAACTCGGTGGTCAGCTCAAATCTTTCCATTTCAATTTCTTCCAGTGGAGCAGCTTTTCCTGCACGCTATTTGCAGAGGCTCAGCTCTGATCAAACTAAACCACAATACGGCTGCTAGAGAGAAAAAGAGTAGGAAAACTAAAAAGAATTATACGAAAACGTGGCGGCTTGAGATGTCGTGACCTTGACTCTGCCGTTGTTTGGTTTGCCAAAAGGAGAAAGTTCATGAGCTGGTCAAGTCTGAAATTTAGGAAATGTTGACAGTTTCTCTTTAGATCTCTGTGTTGACCTGTATTAGCCAGGTCAAAAAGGGTCGGAGGCGATTATAAAAATAACAGCTCAGACACAGAGACATCCTACACACACATACACAAGGCCAGAAAAAGACAAAGAAATAGGAGACTTTTAATTTGTAGGCTTTAGGCCTGGATTTTGTGAGTTAAGGCGCCTTTGTTAAGTTATGACCTAATCAGTCGAGGATTTTCAAGACTGCATGCACATCCTGAGACATAAAGAATAACGAAATCTTTACACAGTAGCCCAGCACACATTAAATCCACTAACACACGTATAAACAATCAAAACATACAGGGCACAGGCTTTGCATCATACAAACAACCTGGAAGGCAAGAGAAGAGATGGAGGGAGAGAGACACAGAGAGAGAGAGAGAGAGAGAGAGAGAGAGAGAGAGAGAGAGAGACAGACGAGCTGCAGCATAAATAATCCCCCCTCCTCTGCAATATCAGAGGCAACCGCGCTGGCTGCCAGCAACTCTGACCAGGAGGCCTGTTGCTATATTCATTATGTTAATGCTGAGACAATGCTGAAGCAGCCTGGATGAGATTATGCCTCACACTGTGGCCCACTCCACTGTTTGGAGAATGCTTAAACTCTGACCTGTTAAGCAGGGACGCATTGAGCAAGTGTTTGGTGATTTTGCATTTCTTCGCCACTTAGCCGTTATCCTGTTCTATGAGATTGACTAAGAGCGGGAATCTTTTTAAAAACACCAGCAAGAAGTGAAGATGAATTATTCAGGAGCGGAGTGTGGCACTTGGCCTACCTGTACTCTCATCATGCACACATTCTCCCAACTCTCTCTTTCAGAAAAACAGATGTAACCGTTGATACACACGCTGCAGTGGTATGAATACTCACACAAGCCGGCACTACATGGGGCGGCTGTGGTTCAGTGGTAGAGCGGTTGCCTGCCAATCGAAAGGTTGGTGGTTCAATCCCTGGCTCTGCAGTCCCGTGTCGAAGTGTCCTTGGGCAAGACACTGAACCCCGAGTTGCCCCCGATGCGTGTGAGTGTTTATCTGATGAGCAGGTGGCACCTTGTACGGCAGTCTCGGCCCCAGTGTATGAATGTGTGTGAATGGTGAATGTTTCCTGTATGATGTAAAAGCGCTTTGAGTAACTTGAAAAGCGCTATATAAATACAGCACATTTACATTGATGCATACGTGATAACCCCTGCCTCTATCAAAGAAAAAGGAGAAACCAAGAGAACATGAAGCACTGGGAGGCAGAGCTGGATCAGAGATGGGATCGATACTGCAGCAATAACACGGCTATGGCAGATTTACAGATTAGCCCATTCAGAGCCTTTGCTTAGATTAGATCCTAGCTTCAGCTCCATCCCCGTGGATACCCAAGCCTTGATCAATATGCAAACGTCAGCTGTTAGTTGTCTAGCCCCAACTCTCATTTAGTTGGCTTTTTAACTGCAGAATCCAAGGTTAAATGCAGAATTATGAGCAGATTAAGAGTGTGAGAAAGCAATGTTGGGAATATCATGAATACAGGCATGGTGTTAGGTTTAGGGCCATGTGTAGGCAGCTTGCGAGGATGTGCAAGCATCAGTATAACAACTTGATTAAATCATCCATTAATTCAATTTCAGGCTTTTGAATAAGACTGATAAGCTGAATCCGGCGGCCTAGGAGCATATTCTGTGGAGCAAGTAGAGTTTAATGAGCAGAGGCAAAAGGCAAAGGGGAAATATGAGACATCATTATGTAGTCGGGTTTCATTTCTCATATATATTGGGAGCAATGGAAGACAATGTCAAGCTCTTCTCTAATCTCTGAGGGTCTCATCAACTTCAAACGAATACAAGTCTCTAATATATATATGTATTACTTAGCTGCACGCACAGTGAGTTGTAGAACCACACAGATTCAATATACAGGAAAATATTCCTACTCAGAGCTTGTTTTAAATGTGTGGCCTGGATTTCATCCAAAACAATATCTGCATCAACCTGCAGTGTCCTGAGCTAGCAATAATATACAGTATATACTGTACTTGTGCTGTGGAACTGGTATTCATGGTTCCTTGTTGCAGCTTCTTGCCTTACCTTAAACTTTAGACTTTTCTCTATTTTTATATTCCTCTCTCAAGGGATGACCTTTTTCGTGTGGAGTTGGACATCGTTGCAGGAGACGAGATGTTCTACAGCAAGGTGAACACCTTCTGGACAAACACCCACAGCATTCACAACATTTAGGTGGATGTATGACAGAGAAATGCAAATGTTGCTAACCAGCAGTGCATGTGTGAATGTGTGTTTTGTAATTTACTAGAAAAGGACGTGGGAGTCGAACAAGAATGACATCAGGATCTGCAGGATGAAGGGCAAGCATGAGGTGAGACAGTCTGACATATTCTCTTTCTCTTTGAAAGAGAAATATTTGTATCTTTCGCTCTGTCTCTTTTGTGAAAACAGTACATTAAACCTGCATTAATTGATTATTTTGGCCACATGGGGACAGTTCAGTAACTTGTGAACACATCTACACATTAGACACAGTAGACAGGGAGCAACATAAGCATTGATTTTGAGTGTTTCTACCCACCTGCCAAAAGTAAGAACAAAATTCATTCTCTAATGCTCTGTGTTTGGTCTCCACCAACGCAAAATATCTGGCTCTTTAGCTGCTGAATGCTCCACTACAGTAAGATCACCAGCTAGACACTAAGACTCTTTTTGCTTCTGGTGAGGTAGCGTACACTGTTTTTTTTTTTAGAGCCTTTTCAATGAAAACCACTGCATGTTGAAAAGAGCACTTAGATTACAAAAAAATTAACAAAAAAGTTGAGAGCCATAAAATGGAATTCAGGAGCTAGAAGATGCTAAGAATGCTTCATACAGCTACTGTATGGAGCTGAGTGATGGTAATCTTTGGGTTTGACACCCGTTTTTATAAACAAGTAGTCATTTGATCCATTGTTAATATAAATATATTAATTGTAGTGGCTTTAAAGAGCTTCATCACATGTAATGACAAAACATATTTTTTACTTTATGACAGGAGTTTGAACTACACACATTTTTTGTGTTAACTATAGGGCTGTAACGATACACCAAACCCAGGATTTTTGACCCATTTGATTGATTGATTTTTGATTTGATACAAATCTAGATTATTTTTTCTGCCACATGGCATTGTTTTGTCTTTGATAACATCCCACTTTGCAACACAGCAATACAACAGAGACCGTACTTTTTGAAATTGATTGGTTTCAATATTGATCGATCCAACAGAAAGATTTTTTTGTACCTTAAATAATGTTTCTTAAATTGTTTCAGTGGTTCATTAACTCGTTCAAATGAGATATAAGGATAATGGTACTGGTAACTGTAATGGACAATTCCGCTTCCCACCTCCAGGGGGACCAAAGTGGAAAAGTGCTTTGGTACCTACTGTAAAGGTGCTGGTTGACAAGCATGTAGCTAATGCTAATACTAGGTCTATATTGTTAGCTAGCTAATTCTTAGTGGGTAACATAATATTGCGACAATGTTCAATACGCTCAGTTATCTTTTGGGCTAACCCACAAATTCATCAGTAATGTTAACTGTATAGATAGATTAGATGACTAATCTAATGGTAATTTAGCTAGCTAGCCCTGTCTGTTGCTGTAAGGCTTCAGCTGGGATGAGAGCTAACAACAGCCCCGGCCCGAGGACACATTCACATTCGGTCCTCAGCCAGCTAGCAACCATCCATTATCATTACAGCCCCGGCTCAAGGACACATCCACAGTCAGCCCCCAGCCAGCTAGCAGCCCAGGCTCCCGAGTTAGGACAGTTGCCATTTGTAACTTTAAACCTCCATTAGCGTCACCGGTGCACCCCCCCCCCCCCCCCCCCCCCCCCCCGCGCTTTTAGACGTCTTTACAGTTAGCTAAATTTACCTGACGAAACGGGGATAAAGCACCAAAAGGACGAATACTAATATTAACAGCAATAGTTAAGGATGTGATAGCATGGGATCTGGACAAGAAGGATAACTCTGGGAGTTGAAGGGGTGTGTCACATTTCTGACTTCTCACTCCGCGGCGCAGGTTTGTGACGCGATTTTGATTATATATTGCATGTAGTTACAGCCCTAATTAATTATGAATAAATACAAATATTTTTCTATGTTAAATGGATAACAATGGGCCAATATTAGATCAAATAACTAATTATGCAAAACTCTAGCTGAACAACAGACTTTAAATTACAATTTATAGCACAAAAACTCTATTAATTTTTACGTTCCTTCAGAATATTTGCTTTATTTTACTGGAGGCATTTTCTGAGTTATTTTAATTAATCAACGTCTTTTGAAAACATTTTTTCTATAACCCTGAACGCAATTGGACAGATAATGTACACTATAATTACAGATCAACTATATTGAATGACATTTTGTTAGTGAAATATATTGAAATCATGTCCATTCACTTAGAGCTTTCGTCTTACACTCTCTCTCTTTCTTACACACATTATTTTGACACATGTCGTACTGTACCTTTCTGCCTGAAGCTTTGGTTTCTTTGTGCCAGGCATCTGACTGTCATGCTTGCTGGCTCAGTCTCAAGACGAGGGGAGATCTGACCGCTTATTTTCTCATTGTCCCTGCTCATTTAACACACATCGATCAGAAGAATAGAGCCCCTCCTACCCATACACCACTTGTTCCACCATCATGAGTTAGGAATGCAGTTTGTGCCCTCCAAAAATGCAGGTGGGCGTTGGGAAACGGAGGCGAGAAGGAAAGAGATGGGGTGAAACGTCCCAGCAGCCACCAGCAGCCCACGCCTCAATACCTCTTATATCTCCAACACACACACACACACACACACACACACACACACACACACACGCACACACATCTAGCTGCCGCACATAAACATGCCTGTATTCAGTGCTTGTGTGGGTGAGTCGAGTGGTGACGGGGGGTACATGGGCTCTGTCCCCTGCAGGCAGAAGAAATAAAATGACTTATTTAACACAGTGAGAGAACACCTGACATTAAATCTGTGTGAGACAGTGCCAGGCAGAAACACAATGGAGAATAGAAGGACACACACAAAAAGCTTGGCTAAGAGGAGGAGAAGGGAGACAGAGAGGTGTGAGAGAAGAGAGGGCTAGATAAAGGAGGAGAGGAGAGGGGGAGGGTGTGGGTCCTTGTTGGCCGGCCCCTAAGGAGAGCTGTGGGGCTGACTGAGATATGAAAGGTCTTCTTGCCCCTAATGACTGGGCTGCCTGGTAAAGCTGAGTCACGCGGCAGTGTGAGGCAGATAAGAACACTGCCCAGTCCTTCAGTCAGCTCTCTGGGCTCAGATGCCAATGAATGGACAATATGGACATAGCATGTACACACAAGCACATTCAGTTGCACACTTAAACACACACACTCACTATGCTACAGACCCTATGGATTTCTAAAAGTCAATATGATATTTTCAGGCCAAAACAGGTTAAAAATTGCAATTATTTTTCAAATAACTGATGCTGAAAAGTTTGAGCTACATATGTGAGGCAATATAATGTAATCCTGTACAATAACATCAACATAAAGCCTCAATAATGACCATAGAGTTGAAAACTCCACAGGGTACCTTTAAAATGCAACATTTTAAAGGTACCCTGTGTAGTTTTTGTCTAAACAGGGTTTATATTCTGTGTTTCCCCCCAAAAAGCACCGTGTTTAATGCATTTCCTTTTGTCATAAAGCATATATATAATTTTCTTCTACCCTGCATGTTACTGGTGCCTTGATACTTTTCTTGGCACAATACCACTACCAGTTGATCAGTGGAATAGTGTGGAACCATTGGCAGGAATGTGTACGGTGTCACCCACATGTCACATGCACGTGCACAATACCAAAGAATAGGGAACTCAATAATCAAGCATTGCTCCATAGCACTAAAGCGCTACAGGGCACCTAGACGCTTTACAAATGTAGTGTCACAATAGCTATATATTGCAGTGTAGTACATTTATGGAAATTTAATTCATAGATGAAAATGTTACGCACAAATCAATACAAGTATTCTGACAATTGCTACTGCTGCTTTAGGAAAGCCTTTCAAAAGAAGTAATGTGAATATGATTACCTAACAAGTTGATTGATTCACTGTTAGTTTATTGAGCTGTGAGACTTTGGAACTTCCAAGTCCAAACACAGGTGTGCTCTATTTGATGTCCTTATAGTATCTTGGATTCATTTAGTCAAAAATGTAGCTTGATAAAGCTTGGCTTTATCATGAAATACTTGAATTGGACCTTAGTGTGCAGATCTTTTCTTTTCTTTTCTTAATATTTGATTATTCAGCTTTCTTTGAAAGAAAATATGGTATTGAGATCATATGTTTTGAGAGAAACACTGAAATAAGTTAAGGGAATGGAATCACACACTGTGATGCAGCCTTTGGGACCTGATTTGATGTTATGATAACCATATGATATGAATTTTGTATCATGATATCAATTAAAGGGTGGTATTATCTAGCTGTGTTTACTGTTTTACTGTTTTGTATCCATGAGATTAATACAAGTGTTTTTGTGCCCCTGTTGCTATTTTGCTCCTCACGTTGGAGGTGGAAGCAACTGAATAATTAACCAAAGAACATTCTTTTTCTGACTAGGTGTGATCACCAACCCTCATGTACATTATATATATATATATATATATATATATATATATATATATATATATATATATACATATTATATGTTCATACATATTCATGATTTCAAGTGTTTTTTCCTGCTCTTTCTTTGTTTTACTCTCTCCTGCACATGCATGAAAACAATTAAGAAAGACAATCACACCTAGCAGTCAAGCAGTTGTCTTCTGTGTGCCTTCTTCATCCTCCATCCCCTCCCTTCCCCTCTTCTTCTTTTCCACTCCTGAAAATGTCCTGTTCTGCTTGGAGGATGGCTGTGTCAGATGTGAGACATTCACCACCTCATAATTGGTTTTGTAATTAAATGTTTCTGCTTGGTTGATCACAAAGGACATGGTATTCTCCTTAATTAGGCTGAAAATTCAATATCCTAATTCTTTTCGCCTTTTCCCGTGTCGACCAAGCGATTGTTGATGAAGGCAACAGTCACGCTCGTTGTCACTCACTCTGCATATTCCATTGTCATATTGTCCTTTGCTTTCTGCTGTCTCTTTATCTATCCTGTATTTGCCCTTTTCATGTTGTTCTCTGTCATCCCCTCCCCTTCTTTCCCGCCCTCCCTTTCTCTTCCCGTCGTCCCTTTCTATGAAAGCAGAAGAATGCAAGAGATAGAGGTTGAGACGTTCCCCAGAGGTGGCACTGTCCCAAACCATCAGGCCATGGCAGTGTGGCATGTACATGAAAACAAAGGCAATTCTATATAGTAGAGCGCTTTTAAAGAGCGGTTGGGCATCGTTATAAGCAGCACTTAGTGAGATTGTTTGATCAATATTGCGTTGATCGTGCTCTCTGAGGAGCTCAGGGTTTTCAATCGTCTAACCCAAATGCCTTTTCTGGGTCAGACAGTGAGAAGATTCAGTTTACAGCCTTTTTTGGCTCACAAATTAATTGAAATTCCACATGTGGATCCACTTTCAGTTCTTGTAATTGTTGGCCTTTTTTATCTCAACAATGCTTCATATGTACGAGCCATCTTATTGCTGTGCCTTTAGATCGGAGAATTAGGTGAAGTAATTATGCAGTAGTTAATGGGCATACTACCTATTCACTACTTAATTGGATCTACAGCTGTGAACTGCATTTCCCATGTGCACAAGGCACATATTTGATGTCAGTAAGCTTATCCCTTGATAAAGGTTTACCAACTAAAACTTGCCTTATCATAAAATAGTTGCATAGGACATTAGTGTGCTGCTGAGCCTATTTTCTCGATATATTCCCCAAAATCCTGTTTTCTCTCTTTTCTTTTTTTTTTTCTTTTTTTTTTAAAGGCAAGCATACACTATCATATGTATAAATCACAATGTGACACGTTGCCAACGTTTTCTCAGCAGGTTGTCAGACAGAGAGTTGTCCATAGGTGATTCAGGTTAAGTGTGTGTGTGTGTGTGTGTGTGTGTGTGTGTGTGTGTGTGTGTGTGTGTGTGTGTGTGTGTGTGTGTGTGTGTGTGTGTGTGTGGGTGTGCGTGCGTGCGTGCGTGCGTGCGTGCGTGCGTGCGTGCGTGCATGCGTGCATGCGTGCGTGCGTGCGTGTTTCCACCAGGGAGTGGAGCTCAGCCGACCCCACGATCTGTAGGTCCTGCTGCAGGTCAGCTCTGCTGCTGAGGCTGCCACATGGCTGACTGGCCTGAAAAAACTCTAGTTTTCTCTGTTTGCTCCAATCTCTTTCCTTCACTTTCTCAAAATGTCTGTCTCTTTTTTTTTTGTCCTCCTATCTCTATTATCTTTCCCTCCCTCCCTCCCTCCCTCCCTCCCTCTGGTGTCTGATGTTTGTTTGTGGCCTGTGGTGTGTTCAGTCAGAATTACCATCAAACTGAGAAGACTGGTTGCTGAGGGACGCAGATTAGTTTTAACATGCTGAGTAAGACCGCAGCACTCAGAACTGCACATTGCTGCTAATTTGGTACCGCAGTTAATTTATCCCCCGCCCACATGTGCACCAACATACACATTCCTTGTCTTCTTGTCATCGAGAGTCACTCTGTTTTCTGTCAGTATTGTGCATTAGGGATTTTTCTGGGAATGACAAGCCTGTTGTTAATGAGTGAAGAAAAGACTTGCCAAACCTTTTGGAGTGTGTAGTGTGTATACAGTATATGTGTGTGTGTGTGAGTGAGTGAGTGTGTGTGTGGGAGAGTTCTGGCTCAATGGCGGCTCTTGGCAGAGCAATGCTCTCTTCTCCCTGGTCACTAACATCAGGGGACCAGCCAGGCATGTAATGGAAACTTTGGAGATTTAGAGGAGCAGCTTGCTAAATACAACCCCCTAATGTACTGCCTTAGATGGCTCTTATTGTACGAACATTACCAAAGCAGGTCATAAACTTATTATATTTTATAAGAGTATGAAACATGCTGTGGTTGCTCCTAAAGCAGGAAAATGAGCAGAGGATTATACGACGTATGCACCTGTTTTGTATTTTGCAGGGGATTGCTGATTGTTGCCGGAGGTAAAACCCCATAGTCGTTTAGGTTTTGGGATAAAGCCTCATCATTAAAAAAACAAACCCAGGTTAAAGCCAAATGAAAATGGGTTGTTTATCGTTTTAGACTAAAGGTTGAGTTCCGGATAGAAAGAAGCTTTAGATAGAAAGCAGATGCCGAATGTGGAGCCTCCTCAGTTTTAATGGTGTTTGACTGCTGCAGGTTGTTTTGAGCAGATGCGTTGTAGCAACAGAGAACTTGTTGCCGATCCTCTGACTGCGTGTGTGTGATGACTTGCATTGCGTCAATAGAAAATCTCTGTGCCTGTGCCGAGAATCTAAGAGGAGACGACTGCACTTGCTCGGTCAACATCTGCAGTACCAGGAGTAGGCTAGCAAACATCTGCCTTTAGAGCAAAAGACTGATTAAAAAGCTGCTTCCTGCCTAGCGTCTAGTTTATTTAAAAGCTGAAACACATATGCAAACTCGCTCGCAGACACACATTGTACGCAAACTAACCATCCCCCCCCCCTATCTTTTCACACTCTTTCTTGTCCTTTAAATCTCCCCTCCATTCACAACCATCCCCATTTTTGCACTCGGGCGTGTGCTCCTGTGTAATTCATCTGTACTGCAGATTAATTTTATAGCGTCCAGGCAGCTCTGCCGCTGTCAGTAAGGCGGCGGAGGAGGAGGAGGAGGAGGTAGAGGAAGAGAAGGAGGAGGAGGGATGCAGTCGTCTGGGTCTTGGGAAGGCTTGCCAGCCAGCACAGGTGGTGTTTTGTCTGGATCCTGCCCAGGGAGTGAAGGAGCAGAGAGAGGGGAGGAGGCAGAGGGGATAGGAAGGAGGCACCAGCATTTGGATTTATAAATAATTGTTTCATTCAGTCATTCAATACCTGATCCTTTGTAATTTGTTTATTTCTTTAATGTGGAAACCATAGTAAAGCCCTAATCCAGCTGCATGAATTGGGCTTTGAATCAAAAAAGACTAATACCTGGAAGTGCCAAATTGCTTCCAGGAATAGACAAATAAGGGTTAATGAAAAACATGTACACTGTGCAGCAGGGGATAAATTGTTGATGTCTGTAAAGTACAAATGGCAATTTTAATTCAATAGTTAATATGTTATGATCTGACCCTTGTTTTTTATACTGTAGTCATGACATGTTTCATTTTCTGGGAACAAGGATTGTCAAATATGGACATTTATGTAGGGGTTTATGCTCTTCTACGAGTTGACTCCCCTCTCGGAGAAGCTGGCAGTTGGACTTGGTTGTTAATAAGTGCTTCATCTGGCTTTGTGATTACAGCTCTGACCAAGCTGACAGACTGCAACCCCATCGACAAACAGCATGCAAATGATTCTCACACATGAGCATGCATCTGTGCTGTGACACAACAGATATGCATTCACACATGAACACAGACTTTATATATGGTGGACTAAAACACACACACACACGCACGCTGTCACAGTCGTGCCACAATTTGTCACAGTGTTTTGCCATTAGAATTTACACCTCACACTTGACAAACACCCTGCACACCAACACACACAGAATCACACCCTTTACACTCACACTTGAAAACACTTCCTCCTTTCCTGTTTTTTTGCAGTTGAAAAACGAGAACCCAGCAGGGAGCGAAGTGCGAAGGTTGAGGGGTAGAGGGTGGAGAGTGGAGCATCTGGAATAACACTCACCCGCCTCCCATATCACTGCTTTCCCTCTGATCTCTTCCACACACTCACTCAAACACACTCACACCCATTAATGTACAGACTGTCATTTCACATACCCGCTATCACCACCCCGGCTTCTGCTCCAGCCCTACTTCTGTTTCCGATGAGATCAGTGCGGGTGCCGGTCTTGAAGTACACCCCATCTGGGGTGTGCGTGTGTGTGTATTTGTGCATGTGTGTGTATGTGGCAGAACTGGTGCCATCCTGGCTGGGACACTAGTATTGTGGGGAGGGGGTTGTTGGCTGATGTCCACCAGTAATCTACAGTGCTTTACTGTCGTCACTCAGTACACATGCAAGCAGTGGACTCAACCCTGCAAAGTCAAACTGCTCTCAGTACTTTTTGGCTTTTAAAGTCAAAGGTCGTGTAAATTCCTGCATGTGTAGATTCACTGTTGATAGATTACGTTTGTTCATCATCATGTTACGCTTTTGTTGTGAAGCCACCTAGACAATGCTTCCCAACCTGGGGATCAAGACCTCTAAGGGGCAATATGAGAAAGAACAAAAACGTTTCTGTCAAATTTTTCTATTTTCTTCTTCTTGTGAAATACTGAAAACTTGTATCTCTCTTTATACAGTGCAATCGTACAAATCAAACTACCTGTCAGGGGAAAATAATTCTGCCTTTAAGCTGCTCACAACCAATTCTTTTATCATTCTTGACTTTTTTTCTGTATTTTTTATACTGTAACTGTATTGCCAGGATTGTGTGATCATCACAGCAGTGTAACATTTGTGTTAGTCATTTCTACCATAAACACACTGACACAGTATACTTTTGTCGAGGCAGCAGTTGAACTTGAAAGTCATTTTTCTCCGTTTCACTACACCAAAATGTATTACTTTTTGACACTGTGGGGCTAAAGTGACTATTAAGGCATGTGGTGCTCACACCACTTCTCATTTCAAAGAATAAACATGAAAGGATTAAACTGTGACTTGGTTTTATTTAGTCATTAAGCTCGCTTCGTGTAGTTTGACGCCTCACGGTGGAAAAATTAGCTTTAAATCTGTTGCTTGTTTTAAAATCCTGAGGCTGGTTTGGATTAGCAACTGTCAATCACCGTGTGTGTCTGCGTCTCCGTGCGTGCGTGCGTGTGCGTGCTTGCGTGCATGCGTGAGTGTGAAGAGGGTAAAGTTAAAGTCTCTGCAGTCTACGTTCAGACTGTATCAATATGATTGACAGCGTTAATGGTGTGATAATTCCGCACATCAGGCAACTGAAAAGCTTCATTTCACAGAGCGGTTTGGATAATCAGTCCCTAAAAAAATAAACTCAGTTTTTCCTCTATTTGCTACATCATTTCGCCTATCTCCTCTTCACTTTTACCCCTCCTGCATATTAAGCTCTCCCTCTCTTTCCTCCCTGCAGGATGAATGCCGTAATTTCATGAAGGTGCTGCTCAGCAGAGAAGGAGGCCTGTTTGTGTGTGGGACCAACGCCTTCAACCCGCTGTGTGCCAACTACACTGTAAGTTAACTGTAAGATGTCGTCATGATGATTGGTTTGACGTCACCTTAACTTTTCTTCTTCAACAGAGGTTTTAAACACAATCAGTGCTCTGCCTCTTATAGGTGAAAATGTTCGGCTTGATTAGAGTTGTTTGCTCAGCACTAAGTGCCGTGTTGAATTCCTCTCCACTTATTTATCCTTCTGTCTGGCAGTTCCAGTGCTTTGTTTCCCTGAGATACAACATTTGTTATTTCTCGCTGGTTAAACTTTGCGGTCTGCCGAGCTTGTTATCGTTGAGAGTCAGAGACGGGTAATCAAGAAGAACACAAAGAGTGGAGAATAGGAAGAAGACGGTATTCAGAGAGTAAGGGTGGAGACGTGACTTGATTTCTTTTGCTCATTATTAAGAAAGGAAAGCAATTCCCCAGTTAGAGGCAGAAAATAAGAGACCCCAGAGTTTAAGCTACAAGTGTTAATTGTTGACAGACCTGATTCAAACAATTTGCCGCAGTGTACTCTGAATATTTTCTCCACCCTGTCCAAAACAAATTCGTCACAGTGTGATGGTTTGTATCCTGACTCCTCCACCATGCAGCTTTATGTGCTCCACTTCCCGACCAATCCCTGTCTCGCTCAATTACAGTAACAATTTCAAACTTGTGGAAGAAAAACTGCACATAAATATTGATCATCGCCTTGGCAGATTTCACATCATTTTGCAGGAATATTAACGATGAAGGCAGTTGCGTTGGCGAAAGAGAAAGTGAGGGGGGGGGATCCTTTCACTATCAAAGGCATTTTGAGATAAGTGTTATTTTCAGTCTCTCACATTTCAAACAAGCTCTACAGCGGAACACTGAGATGAACCTGGCCCATTATCTGTCAGCCACTAATGACATTTTACAACAGTGTATAAAACACCTGTCTCTCCGTGATAGGCTGTCTGTTTCTATGGGGACTAGTTAGCAATGCTAGCTGCTGTTTTATTTATAGCTGTTTTTTAATAAAACGACCTTTAAATTATTTCCTTCTCTGCTGCAAATGAGAATTGTACTGTGCTGCTGAAATTGTTTGCCTTCAGCTACTTTTCAGGTGGATATGTTTGTGATTGTGTAATGGAGGGAGAGAGATGCCGAAGATACATTTGACTGTGTATGCTTGTATGACTTTATGAGGGTGTATGGCACCCTGTGTCTGTATGTGTGTGTTTTATTTATGCATGAGAGGGTGACTCTTGTTGTTGCTGCTGTGCCTAATTGGCAATAGTGAATCATTAGTTTGCACTTAAGGTAACACTCCCTAATTGTCATTCCCTTTGTGGCTTGTTTTCATGATGCTTCTGTAGACGCATTCATATTGAGTGATGCGTGTGTGTGTGTGTGTGTGTGTGTGTGTGTGTGTGTGTGTGTGTGTGTGTGTGTGTGTTCCAGGGAGACACTCTTGAGATGGTAGGAGACACGGTCAGTGGTATGGCGAGATGCCCCTATGACCCCAAACACGCCAATGTAGCTCTGTTTGCAGGTAAGACACTGCTTTAGTTTTAGTCTTTACTTCCTCACCTGCAGGTCAATCAGCACTGATGCATGTTATTGAAAGCCCACCAGTACATACTGCAACCTCAACAAAACGGAGCAATTGGAATTTTTCGGTTGTATTCATCTGCTCTATATACTTCCTCTGATTTAGACCCTCTAAAACACTATAATATAATCAATAGGGTTCTGTGGCTGAAACTATAGGGACCCATTATTGTCATCATCCCATTAACTCATAGCTAGAAGTAAAACTGTGGGAGTGCTGCAAAGTTTCTGCAATTATATTGTTATCTGGTCAGTAATGTTGTGTTTATGATGCAGTACTTTCATAAAATGCTGTTATTCACTCCAGCTGTAAAGTTTGTGGTTATGCTTTGGCAGTCTGTCCAATTCACTAAAGTGTGTGTGTGTGTGTGTGTGTGTCTCTGTCAGAGGGGAATCTGTTTACAGCCACAGTGACAGACTTCCTGGCCATCGATGCGGTGATCTATCGTAGCCTTGGGGACAGCCTCGCTTTGCGCACTGTCAAGCACGACTCCAAGTGGTTCAGAGGTACCTATAGACATGTGTGCATCAGAGTCTGGTGTTTTGAGTGTGTGTCAGCATCACTTAGAGGATGCAGGATCAATACATGTGTCAGTGGTAGCAGAGGGCTGAGTCAGCAACCTGACAACTCCATGTTCAGGTCACTGGCTGCCAAGCTGTCAAACGTACTGCTCCCTGACAGAAAATCCGCATCACAGTCAAACCTAATGATGACAACAGAACAAATAAAAAAAACTACGCAATATCAGACACCCAGGTTGTTGCCGGTCCCGGGTGTAATAGAGCCAAAATGCATAGCGTGAAACCGAGTTCTCAGAAACATCAGGGAGTCATAATGCGCTTATTGTGTGGTGTGAAATCCCCTTTTACCATGTAATGAAATTAAGCATGGCCTGTGCTTCTTTCTCACTGACCTCATGTTACCTCTGTGTCATGGGAGCGAATGATGCATTTGCAAATGGAGACACTGTTTACTGTTTGCCTTCTCTTGGTCCATCTACATTACATAAAACCTTTTTTCCCTTTTTCTCCCTGTCTTTCTCCCACCTTTTATCTCTCTTGCAATACAGAGCCCTATTTTGTCAGTGCTGTGGAGTGGGGACCTCACATCTACTTCTTCTTCAGGGAGATAGCCATGGAGTTCAATTACCTGGAGAAGGTACAGAAGTCATTCTGATGAAAACATATCCCTCTGAACTCTCGGTATTCACACTGACGAGCTGCATGTCCATTCAGAGCCTGTTTTAAAAGGACTGTGGATGTGAATGTGTGGTTAAAATGCAACATTATGAAAGAAGATGCCGCTCAAATACATCCCTGCTGCTATTATTTGAATGTCAATATCAGCTTTTTTCCAACAGCTACACTGATCATTCCTCCTCATATTTGTATGTCTGCATATCTAATTCCACAAATCAGTGTCTGAGTAAACAACTCATGTCTGTATTAACCTGAGAAAATCCTTTTTTATAACTTTATATATTCTTTGTCCTTACCAGAGCTGGGGGATACATCTTTAAAAAATATCTTTATCAGGAGCTATCAGGATATATTAGTAATTCACATTTGCTATGTGTTTGCACAAGGTCTCTGGCTTTGACATGTTTATGGAGAGCAGAGTAAATAAATACTTAAACAGCATCACGGTTGTGTGCATATGGGTGTTCAAAGAAGCAATTTGGAGATGCGCTGACATTTTTATGAATAATTGATATTCAATTTTACATTATAAAACAATGACTTGTCAAAACCGGGTTTCCACACTACAAACAGCATGCAAGTGACTCTTTACAGATCACCCTGAATTTGAACTAAAAACGCCGTTTTGAAGATGAAACCCAAAGCTTGCTCCCAGCTATTCATTGGAGTGATATGTCAGCTGTGCTTATATGGATACACCTGTTAGTATGTTGCAAGTGTTTTTGCACAGTCATTTTCCAATGTCTACATCTGCTCACATCTGCTTCTCTGGGCCTCACTACGTACAGGTGGTGGTGTCACGTGTGGCGCGGGTGTGCAAACGCGACCTGGGTGGGTCTCAGCGCGTCCTGGAGAAGCAGTGGACATCGTTCCTGAAGGCTCGTCTGAACTGCTCCGTCCCCGGTGATTCTCACTTCTACTTTAACCTGCTCCACTCCACCAGCCCCGTCATCAGGATGCACGGCAGGGACATAATCCTGGGGGTGTTTTCTACACCAGCAAACAGGTACAACATACACAACATATTAACATAAACCTTTGAACAAGCACCAAGGAACAAAAATATGTATTTCTCTGTTATACTTAGAAACGGTCTGTTACACAGAAATAGCAGACTACAGAAGGCCGTGACTGACCAATCAGAATCACATTTAACCAATCCATGTAATGAATCAGGACATCATTTTATACTCAGTGTAATTTTGTTTTTTTCAATTTGCTAATCCTCAAATGAATAGCACTTCTACTTATTACTGCTCCGTAATCTTTCTATGTCGTACCCCAAAGCAAGTGAGAACCCTGCTTGGTAATCTCTCCTCCAGATCAATAATCAACCTCTCTGCTTACAAACATGTAAGCTTCATTTGAGTTTATGTGTCGCCACTATTTTTCACCAGGCACGTTTTTAAGTCAATCCTTGACATTCTACCAGTACGCCACAGAGCGTGCGTGAAGCAGCTCTCCGATCCGCTTGAAATATATATTTTGATTTTGGTGAAGTGAAACAGCGAGACTATCTAGTCAATTTACCAAAAGACATCCCCCAATACCTTTTAGGTCCACTTTACAACACCACGGACAACGAGAGATTGATCTTGAAGGTGAAAAAACATAATAGACATCACAGATCTTTTTTTAAGGACAACACCAGAAAATAGAAGGCATGGGGTCTAACAGGAGTGCTTTTCAGGGGTAGGTAGATACTTGCTTAAAGGTTCCATGGCTTGAAAATGTCCCTTTATGAGGTTTTTTAACATTACCATGCGTTCCCCCAGCCGGCCTTTGGTCTCCCAGGGGCCACAAATGGCAATAGTAAACCAAGACCTGGGTATCCTGCTCTGCCTTTGGCAAGGTTACCTCCCCTTTCTCTGCTTTGCCCGCCCAGAGAATTTGGCTCGCCCATGAGAGAGAGACATCATGTTTTTCAAATGAGCAA
>NC_048415.1:19023288-19024796 GCF_013103735.1 Etheostoma cragini
CCCCCCCCCCCCCATGGCACATACTAAGGAAAGCTCATTGTAGCTGAATTTTGGGAAAGACACTTCAGATATATATATATAAATGCATCCAAAGAGCACCATGTCATGGGACCTTTAATAAACACATGATTGTTCTGTAAAGTACTTGTAGAGACAATAAAAATCTGCGAGTCTGACAGGCAACTTCTAGACGCCCGGTGTAGGTTCGGAGTAACAGAAGTACACAATATATAAGAAATACACAAACATAGAAACACATCTTGACATGCTTCCCTTGAAGAATACTTCCCGTGATAGACACCCAGTGTGAAGCATCACTCACACTGCTCACCTTGAAAAATATAGGACCACCAGAGTTGTTCGTTCACCTGTGAAGTCGGAAAGTGCAAGGCTTCCTACAGGCCAATCAAAGCTCCAGAGAAATGAAAGCGGCTGTGTGGAGGTACAAAGGTCAAGATTGTGGGGAACAGACTAATTTAAGGCACATGGCATGCTTTCATTGAGGACAAAAGGATGATTTGTTGAAAGACAAGATTAAATTGAAGAAAGGTGAGAGGACAGTGCTGCCTGTCAAATGCCTGTTTGTTGTTGCAAAGTCAGACAGAAGACAAACAGCAAACCAGAAAGAATAAACGAGAAAGTGGGCCAAAGATATTTATGTGAGCTGCACATACTATAAACTTGGGATCCTAAATGCTTGAAATATATAATTGTATGTATAGTAAAGAGTCATTATTTTTCTGAAGTGATCTAGTATTGAGTATAACATTTTCCTGAAACAACTAAGAACACTGCCACAGTAGAGCTCATCCCACTCAATTGACACTGCTGCAAGTGCAAGAGTAATTAGAGTAATCTACTAATTGTGCTTTGTTGAAATGCTGCATTTTTAGCTATTTTTAAACATTAGCAAGAAAACGTGATCCTAACACTCAATGAGGGAGATCCTTTACTTGTTAATAGACACACTGTAGAGTGCATGTTTGTGGGAACATCCTTCATGCATCCTCCAAGTTTAACATGGATGAACATACTCTTTACAATAAGGTACTGCTTCTGCATTTTGCTGTCTGAGTGACTAAAATCATTTTTAAAAAAAAGTCAGTATACTTTTTCTGTAATGGCCACTCACTTTACATTATCTAATTGGTCCTGACACCAATTACTGTGTCTGGTAGTGCAAGGCATGAAGCAAACATATTTAAACTTTGATCTTGACTCTAGTCTGAAATCAATACAGTGCCTCACTTAAATGCAGCCAGCATCTTAGCTATCACCTGTCAGTGGTCCCAGGGCAATATCTCAGTTTTTTTAGGATGTAAGACAAGATGTGTCTTAAAGCAGTGGGCTACCAGTACCAGACAGGAGAGAAACAGGGGAAGAGAGACAATCAGAGAGTAAATGCGACCGGAGAGAAGACAGAGAGAAGAATAAAAAGAGGGATAAAAAATCTCAAGGACAAGGAAGTCAATAATGGACAACACATGCATCCCCCCCCCTCTCTCTCT
>NC_048415.1:19024896-19082039 GCF_013103735.1 Etheostoma cragini
GAGAGAGAGAGAGAGAGAGAGAGAGAGAGAGAGAGAGAGAGAGGGAGAGAGAGAGAGAGAGAGACTTGATGGAGAAAAATGAACACAAAGAGAATGAGAGAATGTGTTAGCTGAGCTGCAAAACTCCCAATGGCCCAGTGTGGCCCACTGCGTCGGACTAGCTAAGTGCTCGCCAGACAAATTGCTTTCACTGGCAGCGTGTAGTGAAAACAGGATGAAGCAAGAGTAAGGACATAGCTATTCTTTCCTGCCATTTGGCCCTGGGCAGCGTATATGGGACTGTAGTTTGGGAATAACTGGATGAAGTCAAGGTTTAACTGGGCCCTCCCGGAGTCTCTCTGAAGTCATAGTCATCTTCTCCTGTGTCCGCATACTCCAAAGATAATTCTTCAGCCACAAATAAGCTTCTCAAATGTTATGAAGTTGCATTTTTTTTTAGATCCTTCAGATTCTACTTTCAGAGTATAAAATCGCCTCCAGTTGTCGATTCTTTTGTGCATCCACCTCTGAAGCCCCAGGCCCTTCCTCTCAAAGAAGGATGAAAGAAGAGCTCTGATTTCCTACTGAGCATCTCCTGCACTCACACTCCTAAAGCTCAAGAGGTCAATGAGGTGTAGGGAGCAACAACAAAAAAAAAAAAGGAGAATAAAAAGATGAAACCATTGGGGAGAAGAATAGGAAAGAAAGTACGTTTTGCTTTATTTAGCAGCTTGAATAAATGTGTATATGTCAACAGAACCGCAGCAAGATGTCAAATGGAAGGCTTGCTGTCATCATGCTGTACCGGACTGGTAGTGAAAAACAAACAATTCTCATTATTTCTAATGTTATTGTTTTGGCAGCTGAAAATGTCTATTGCTGCTAGAGCAGACTGGCGTGGGCTCATTAGGCTTAATGGAGCCACGCAGGAATGCAAGGAAAACCTCCCATGCAAAGTAAAGTAAATCTGGTGCATCCTGAAAGTGGGAGGCCATGTTTGGTTTTGGTTGTAAAGAATCCCATGTGAAGGGGTCAGACAGCAGGATGTCCCTCTGGGAAAACACGGCAGCAGAGGGGATATGAGGAGGACAAGGACCAGGAGGAAAACAGGTTTACTGTGACACAAGGGAGAAGGCACAGATATGCAAGCTAGTCCCCTCAGGCCTGCACAGCTAGAAAAGGCAGGGTAATGCATAGTAAGGTATCTTGCTCAGGGTTGAGAAATTGGTACGGGAAAGGAACACCATATGTAGTTGACAGTAGAGCCATGTCACAAGGAAAATACAGAGTTGTTACAGTGGTGTTCACTATAGTGCACATGAGCCTGAATAGTCATGATAGGGAGAGAAAGAATATCCACTGGGACCTGATGTGGAAAGGTCAAGGAAATGAAATGAAAAATGAGAACAGTTGGGAGGTTTGTGGTAGAATAAATGAAAGAAAACGGATGACTGAATAATATAAGAAATTAAGATGAAGGGTAGAAGTTCAGGAGGTGCAGAGAAAAGAGTCTCATAATTAAGGCCCAAGTTGAAATGGTTTAATACGAAACCTTTCATGACGTTGATCACAGTTTAGATCTGTACTGTATTGTGTACAAAACTGTACTTTAGTCTGTTCTAAAGGACTACCATATGATTGGTCAGAAATACCTGGTAACAATCTTTCAACGCTTGGCAAGAAAACAAATGAGCCTATTTTCCAAAATGTCAAACGATTCCTTTAAAATCCCAGTGGAGCCTTGTTCTACTGAATAAACAGTCATTAGTTTAGTGTGCTACGTTTATTCCATCATTGCACCCAAATCTGATTTGGCCGGGAAAAAAAGGTAACATAGTTTATCTGAAACCCCTCTGGATTCATACTAAGTGAGCTGGAAATCAAGTCAAGTCAGTCAATGAAGTTAACAAACTCAAAAATGATTGAAAAACATATACTTAGTGTAAAAAAAAAGTTTGTACTTTCAGAGAATGTGATTTCTTTACCTTGGATTTTTTGAAAAACATTGAACAAAAATGACACAGTGCCCAAGGGGTTAAGTGATATCATATTTCACAAGGTCTTTATTTTAGTATGTTTTTTGTATGAGTGTACAACATTTAAAGTATCTACAATTCATCAAAGTTAAACACCTAATTAAAGGATTGACATTGAAACGTCCCCTGACTCCTACCTTCTCCTCTTCTTGTCTTCCCACACAAGGCTTCACGTGTCTGTGTGGACCGTGTTATTCCAAGCTGTCAGAGATCTTGTTAAACAGTGAGGAAGTAGACTCCGCAGCAGTCCTCCCAAACGGACACCCTATGCATCTTGTCTGGACAGCCTGTCACTCAACCCAAGTTGAGGAAAGAGTGAAGGACGGACAAATGCTGGTGGACTGAGAGAGAAAGAGAGAGGGACAGGCAAAATTTGAAAGTAAACAAAGTAAAGTGTGCAAGGGGACTGTGAGAATGATTTAAAAGTATTTGTGCACAAGAACACAACACACATGGACTCACGGAGTAAAAGCAGGGAGTGGTGGGATAAGGCAAAGAAAGGAAGCCAAGCATGCACCAGAGCAGAGCTGGCCAACATTTCACACATAACATTTGGTGCCGCCAGTGCTAAGAGACACACTGTATCGTCCACATCCCTGCAGCTCCCCCACGCTGGCCGGGGTTGAGTCACATCCCTGCCTATGAATGATAAGTACTGAGGGAGACGGCATGACCCAATCAAATGGCACATCAGGAGAGCACAGCTCCCTGCTGCAAGAGAAATCCAGCCTTCGGGCGCTGCCTTACCAAACAAACCCTTCTATGGCTTTCAAAGGGGCACTTAACAGAAACACCGCTCAGAATTACCAGGGCAGGCCCTCAAATCACCAGTTGGACGTTTATGTTTTAAGAAATAAAAGAGAGAAAGAAGGCTGGAAACAGATGGGGTATGTGTGGGATTGTTAAAGCAGCAGGTTGCAGGTGACTCAGTCTCTCAGGTTTTTTCAATGCATTGGTATCGCTAAGGTATTAACATTTAGTCACTAGGTCTCACACCACGCACACCATTAGTCATTGACTAGGACACATTCAGAGCAGAGAGTTAAGTCTCAGAGCATGAAGCATGGGATGTTTTTTTAAAACTCATTCCTTATCTCAGCCTGACACTGTTCTTTATTTCTCTGTCTCTGTAGTGCTTCCTCTAGCCAAAAAAACACAAAAAGAGATAGTGAAGATATAGTGTAACTTGTGAATCTTTTTGTTGGTTGTGTGTATGTGTGTGGGCTATGGACACGTTTTAAGCAGATGTTCTGTTCCCTGTTGCAGGGTAAGTAGTAAAGCAGACCCCCACCCCCTTTAGAAAAGCCAAAGTATTCAGTGACTCATATCCTATTTAGTTTCATATTCCACAAATTCCAGCCAAGACCTTTTCAGGTGTCTAATCTAGCCGTTGGACACGGTGTATATCTATTCTTCGCCCACAGAGTTCACATCTTCTGTCTTATCCAGTCTTTCTTTCCGTCTCAGTTACAATTTCCGTTGTGTTCAAGTTTTTGAATGTCAAAATATGAACAGCCCAAATCCAATTTGTAATCTTCTCTGGAAGCCTGTTGCTTTCTCACACCAACAAATGACTTTCCACATTTGAAATTCTTTCCTTTCTTCTTGCCTATTTTTCAGTATTATCTGCCTTGTCTTTTTTGTTCCAACATTTATTCTTTCTGCACCCCTGTCGTAAAGTAAAGCCCACTTGAAGCAGGACTGACAGTCATTTTATGTCAGCTCAAAGTATTTCATCAATTGACTTTCTCTGTCTCAATCTACCTCTGTCTCCATAGTATTCCAGGTTCGGCGGTGTGTGCCTTCGACATGGAGCAGCTGGCTGGGGTGTTTGAAGGGAGGTTCAAGGAGCAGAAATCACCCGAGTCTATTTGGACGCCTGTTCCAGATGAAGTCATCCCGAAGCCAAGGTGCAGATGGCTGTAATCAATTTATGCACCTGTGTTCATGCGGTTATCGTGAAGAAAACTGTGTTATGAACCACCTGTATTCAATTCCGTCATAATACTGTTCTACAAAGGCGTGTTTTGCCGGTTGCAGGTTGGATTCCAATAATAAGGTGAAACAAGTTGATTTTACACACATGTAAAGGAGAATACAGGAAGATGCTGTACATGATATTACAGCATATATAAAGTTCAGTGTAGTGAAAGTCACGGGGATGTAGGAATTTCATTCTTCAGGGGGACACAAATTGTTCTTTGCCGAAGAAAAGTCAACTATCCCATCTCTTGACAAAAATGTTTCAAAGAAGAGATTCTTTTGACTATATAAAATGAGTCATCTTTTGAAAAAGTGCTATATGTCTGCATGTGAGACAATCAGACAGTCTAGACTGCTTCATTACATAACTGTATCTATGCTGAGGCCTAAAATAGTCATAAAAGAGCCTCTGTACTGTCTGCTAAACATGTGCTGTAACTTGTTCTCCCCAGACCCGGTGGCTGTGCCATTCAAGGTTCCAAGTTTAATTCCTCAAATGTGTTCCCCGATGAGATGCTCAACTTTGTCAAAACCCATCCTCTGATGGATGAAGCCGTCCCATCACTCGGCCAAAGACCCTGGATAGTCAGAACCATGGTCAGGTGAGACTGAGCTCAGATAAGCAGTCAGACACCAAACCCTGTCTCCTGCTGATTATGTAATGAGACATTTTTAACATATCTTGCAAGTTGCAAAATGTTGATATGAAATGTATTTGCCAAGCTAGATCTATCATCTTTTTTTCTTTTTTTACACATTACAATATTCAACTAAAGTATAATAAACGTTTCTTGGTTATTTTTTGATTGCTTAATGTTCAGGAAAGAATGCAGTCTTGATTAATTATTGGAAAAGTCCAAATTGACTTGAAGCGTGAGACAGGGTGTATTTACATTATTAACTTTTAACAGAAACCATACTCCTATCCTAACTGTGATGCTTTGTTTTTTTGCCAACCCTCCACCCTGACCACCACCATATGACTTTTATTCAGTTTTACAACTTTACATTTCCTGCGCTTGTAATGTGTTTTTACCACTGAACATAATGCAAGCAGCAATTAAATTGCTATCAAGACATACAGTACATTTGGAAAAACAAATTAGTAGTATTCAACCAAACGTTCTATACAAAAAAGAAGCTGAGTTCTAACTGCCAAACAATGCATGCTGTAAAATCTGCTAATTCTGTTTTAGAAACTTAATAGTATAAGTTTAGTGAACACAGAGCAGTACTCAGTTTATCAACTCATCATTTCAAGTCACTGTACTTGTTATGAAATTATCTGAAAATAATAAATAAGTTGACTTGAAATTAACCAAACGTATACATTCATATTCAAGATCAAATGGGAGCTGATCCCACTAAACCCCTGTTTGATGTTTTACAGTGTAGCAGACAGGGTTGCAGACATACACAGATTTATGTAAGCAAATTTACACATGCTCTGTCTGTCTGTGGATTCCTTCTGTTGGAGTTAAGCTGGCTGGGTGTTGAAACCCATGGTAGCAGGCGAGCAGCTTGTTAAACAGCCCAACATGGCTTCAGTCTATTCTCGTATACTGGCTCATTCACACAGGACTGTGTGTAGTTCAGCATCACTCTGCTATTGTTCCAAGACAAGCCCATTTACTTGACTGATATTATTAATGACTGAACGTCTGCCATAATTAGTTTATTATGCAAATTTGATGAGCAGTTTCTTCTCTGTGAAATTCATTTCATTTTGCAGTGACTCAAGAGAATATGGCATATTATGATTTAAATTCACAAGAGTCTGTCTTTTACACCTAAACCAATCAGTTGTAATGCACTCAAATCATAAATGTTTGCCTCTCTGAGCTACTTGATCATGCTTTTATCTTTTGTGGAAGAAAAGTCCCAAGTAAGTCACACAGCTCTGTGGCATTAATGCAGTGCTTTGTCTTTCCAGGTACCAGCTGAATAAGATGGTGGTGGACACAGAAGCTGGGCCTTATAGAAACCGAACCGTTCTGTTTCTCGGGTCAAGCAGAGGGACCATCCTCAAGTTCCTGATCATGCCCAACCAGGACAACACCGTTACCAACAGCAACATCTTCCTGGAGGAACTGGAGGGATTCAACCCTGATAAGTAAGACGTTAATGCTTACAGAAAGGAAATAGATTTGTGAGTTTGTAAAATGACGTCTTGGTTAGTGAGCTTTACCTGATTTTATTTTACCATTATTTATAACCCGTTTCCGTTCTTTATGCTAAGCTAAGCTTATTGCCTGCTGTCGATCACACAGACAGTATATTTACTGTACAATCTGAGTGGTGTCAAGCTTCTCATCTAACTCTCTCAACAAAAAAAAAGTGTATTTCCCAAAATGCCAAATGATTCCTTTACGGCACAAACCTGCACAGTAAGAGAGTTTGGTGTAAAATAGCACCAGACATACACAGCAGTAGAGGTGAGTAAAGGGATGAATGACATCTGGGGTTGATATACACACAGAGAGGAGAGCTGTCGGTGTGATATGCCTAGAAAAAGAGTTGTAAGGTAGAAAAAAAAGGCACGACATGTCCTCGAAACACAATGTGTCCTGAATTATGCAGAAAGCCTCACCTATTCCTCGAGAGAGATACACATAATTGTGCAGGAGCTGAGCCGAGGCAACCCCCATGCAGAGAATACAAATAGGGCAAAACAGAAAAGAATATGATTACAGGCTTATATTTCTTATCAGGAAATCTGAACATCTTCTAATGAGGTTGAGGACATACTGTATAACGGCATTATGGGGAAAATATAAGAAAGTAATGAAATGATGATAAAATCACATTATCCTTAATCTTGACCAAAATTGCACACTGTCAGGAAAAATGACCTCTTATCTTTTAAGCTAAATCATATTTAATATCTGGATCTTAACAAAAGATCGGAGTGGGCTTCTTGTCCCTTTCTAATTAGCATTGTGTACGAGGCAGGCAGCTTTGAGGTTTCATTGGCTGTCCATCACTACGTAATGAACACTGGGTACAATGCCTTTTTCAATCTTCATTTTTGCTTTTGTTCCCTCTTGAGATGCAGTGTTCAACATGGTGGATGGCTGCAGGCTGGGGGGAAGACGATTTTCACACAGATGTAGGCAGATTTAGCTAGCGATAATCTTTCCCCGAGGCTAATTAGAGGCATTTAAAAAGAAAGAACATGTTTCTAAACACAAGATTTCTGTCGTGGTAATTGTGCTCCCTGATATACTATTTCTCCTGCAATGAGAGGAAACCAAACAATTATTTCTCAAACCAACTGGCTGGAAACACACTTTCTTCCTACAGTGGGGTCCAATCTACTTGTACTGTTCTTATTTAGTAATCAACATTATTTCTTCCCAAACCCCTCCAAGAGATCCGCACTAATTTGTGTCTCAGCTTATTAGTACTGCTTCATGCTTGACAAAATGAGGTATACTGATGGCAAGTGAAATGACAGGACTGTGTGATGGACGGGCTGCTGTGGACTGGACCCAGTGTGTGAGGGATAATTTGGTGTGCATGGTGAGCCCACCAGTAGGTCAGTGACAGTCACACAGCTATAATGGCAGGCACCCTGCTAATCAGGAGACAGAGCAAAGCCACATCACTTCATTTATGCTCCAGTCCAAGCCAACTCTAACCTCACCTTACAAACACAGACAAAGAGATGCCTTTTGCCCTGTAATAAACCCCAGGGTACACAGGAGCAGGGTCACTAACACAGTCATCTTTTAGGAAGTCAGCAAAGGAATAAATCCCTGCTCTGTGATTGACTGGGTGCCATAATGGACCAGGAAATAAGAGAGACGCAACTCTAATAGAGCCTGTATCTTCTTCTATTTTCTCCCCTCCATCTGATCCTGGCTCTGCCCCTTGTATTTTCTTTTCATGATTCTCCCGTCGTTGTTTCTTTGCCATTTTCCTGCATTTGTTAGCTGTTTAATCATTTTTTCACTTTCCCCAACATCTGCTCCCCCTCTTTTTCCCTGCTTTCCGTGGTATTGTCTGTGAAGAATGACTCACAGCTTGGCCTTCGCAGAATGTTAGATTCTTCTTAATGACTATGGGTCCGCTGCAATGTTATTACCATAGTCCATCCAGATACAACTGATGCATGAGTGCACATGTGCATAAAAAGGTATAAATCCGCTGCACGGTGGTAGGTCGGTGCCAGCTATCGTAGCTCTAAGTGCCAATTAGAAGCGTTCCAGCTCCTGGCTGTTGTTTTTTTTTGGCCAGCCGACCTCTCAAACCTATATACAATCAGCATAGTGCATATTTGGATGGACACCGTAACATCTGGCTACACGGCTACCTCTACCATCTCTTTCACTTTTAATATGGTTTTAATGGTTTTTTTATTTATAGATTTATAGTTTATTTTTTGGTCATGTGTAATGTTTTTTTCCTGCTGCAATGCTCAGTGAGGTCAGAGGTTTAATGTGGTCTTGGTTGTGTAACTGAAAATACCTTATGCATGTTTGTGCTTTGTGTGTGTTGCAGGTGTTCGGAAGACTCTCTGCAGGCCAGGCAGCTGTTGTCTCTGACTCTAGACCGGGCCAGCCACACTCTGCTCCTGGCCTTCCCCTCCTGTGTGGTCAGAGTACCAGTGGCACGATGCCAGCTCTACTCCCGGTGCATGAAGTAAGTCTGCACCAAACGCTGGAACATAAAAGGCCAGTGGGCAGCATAATAAGAACTGAGGTGACCGTTCAAGAACCAGCTGGCTTTCACAAGTGTCCTTGAGTCTAACACTGTGAACCTCCGCCAGCTCCAGGGTTGCTGCTCTGTAGCTGACCTGAATTTTTTTGCAATAATAACCAAACAATAATACAACGTAATAACAACTATCATTGTCCCCTTAGCTAAATGCTAATCTGTTAAATGCTGCATATTACTGAAATGCAGGCAAAATGCAATAAATGCGCCAGTAAATTGGAAGAAAATCTAGTAAAAGCTGTTAGTGTAATACTTCACCATAAAATATAATGTGTTATTACCTTTTGCCTGTAATTTTAACTTTACCATAGATGTACCATCACTTTAATGGATAACTAGAAAAGTGCAGTGCAGAAGAGTGCCGATCTCCCCCAGGTGTGTGCACATGGCATTCATGTTAACCAAAAAGTTGCTCAGTGTGTCATTACCATAAGTGATGAGTTAACTGATAAAGGCATTTCAGCAGCTGGCTAACATAATTGAATGTTTAATAAACGACCACTGCTGTAATGTTTCTTTGATTGAATAAATGCAAACCACAATTGTATAATCTTGGCATGCAGATCTGAAAACCAGCGATGTAAAATGCCAATTTCAAATGCTCAAGGATGCGCTGCCCCGCAACACTTCATGCCACAGCCTCCCCGCCCCTGAAAAAAGCTTTTTTTTTTATTCGCTCCCTGCTTGTACATCCCAACTGCCAAAGCAGTTTTACAGTCAAGATGGTGAAAAACTGATTCATTGATTTCTAATCATGCCTAAATTTAGTGAAACATCTGGTATAGAATAAATCTGCAGAGTCTCCAGTTCAAAATGATACCATACTGTCAGTTTTTGAGCCCCGACAAGGGGCAAAATGTTGCCTGCAACAGACCGGGTAAGGCTTGTTTTTAGCATAGACGATTTGTGGAAACCAAACGGCCGGTTAAGAGGAGTGAGGAGTCAGAAGTCAGTGGCAGTGTAAAACAGACCTGTCAATAAAAAGATTTAAAAAAAATTGTCAATCGCCACAACTACGAGATATTCTTAAGCATACAGTCATACATGAGCACAAAAAATATGAAGCTAATGCGTCTTGTAGTATGCGAGATTAGCTGTGGACAGACATGCATGCACCGATCATTCAGATGCACGACCAAACACATGATCCCAATAACAAATGATAACAATATACAGTAATGAAGCTTACGAGAATAGTATAAGCACATAGCAAAACCATTTTAATATTAGTACATCATCAGTTACAGTGTAGTACAGAAGTAAATGTGTGAATTATTATTATGATTATAATTATTATTTAGCAGCTAATATATGTAGACAGATTTAACAGTATTTCATCACTTTTTCAGCAGTTATAAGATTATCAGTGAAGTTTGTTCTGGCAGTTTGTCATTATGAATGTGCTTAAAACTGAAGGTGCATCAGTACTGCAAATCCACTAATCCTACTTAATGAACATACAAATGCATACATTTAAATAATTACTTTTCCTCTGCATAGACACCTGCAAGATACACAAGCACCACAATACAGACTCCCTTGCTAGCGCATTTACTCAGTCTCGATGCCCGTGGCTGCGGCCCGTTAGGCTCCACTGACACACTAACAGAAAGCGGAGCACACACCAGCACATCAGGCGTGCAGTTTGTTCACTGAACCAGGTGAGTCATACAAGCGTGTAATCCAGAGCACATTAAGAAACGCTCACATGCTTTCTGAGGATGGGTTTAACGTGTCGTTTATGTGTTTAGACGAGAGACTGAGAGTTAATGTTGTGTATGCGAGTATGTTCAAGATTTCTTAGTCACGCTTCGGCAGATGCAGGTCTGCTTTTTAACCTTCAAAGAGTGTTTGTGAGTGCTTCCTTTCTACGCAGCTTTCATTCTACACGCCTGTCTCTTTTTTTGAAACAAATCTTTAATAATTCAACATTTTACAGTCTGCTTTCCACTTCATACAGTTGCAGATTTACCCTTTTAACCTCATTTAACCCCACGTGCAAAGTCATGTTGTGCAGCAAGCCCCCAATACGTTGTTAAAGGACCATATCAGAAGTTTTGCACATTATGAGTCAACAACAAATAATACCTTTTAGGCTATCTGACATCCCTACCATCCATTTTCTTTTTTCATACGGTATTTCACAGTTTTTTATGTTGATTCCCTTTTTATGTGTACAGTAATTTCTGTTCATGACACTGGTGTGTTGTAAAAAGGTTCTTACAGAGAGTTGAATTTCTCTGGCTTTATGTTTTTTTTTTTTTTTTTTTTAGAATGACATTATCAATGTAGTTGTGAACAGAGAGCATTTGATTTCAAAAACTCTCAGTGTTGTTGCAGCCAAGGGCGTACTAACATCTGATGTTTAAGAGATGGAGTTGAAATAAATATAATTTATGAACCATGTAGTCTGAAAATCAAACCCTGGAGACAAACTGCAAGCCACATGGAAATTATGGAACCTTTATTGTGATAAAGACTTGGTGATTTCCTGCATATAAAAGGTTGCCGTTGGACAAATAGCTCTCAAATCCCAAAATGTTTCAATTTCCTAGACCTAGTTTTAGGAAAACAATCTTGAGTCTTATTAGCTTTTACCAAACTTTTATCTGCATTCCCATTCTCTTGTAAGTTATTTCATTTTCTCGCTTCATTCTGAGAACTACTTTATGACCAAGGCTAAGGCCTAGCTGTGAGTCATACCTCTAATTAAATAACAAGAAAGCATTTAAAATAAAATCTGCATAAAATAAAAAGTTTGAAATAAAAGTTTCTGCTCTCAACTACATCATTACATACAGCCTGGCCAATATTGAAGTAGATCACAACAAATTCACTGTGATGAAATGAAGTCTTAAGAAGTTGGAAAAAATTGGAAATGAATAGCTTTCTGATTATAAGATAGTTAGATAGCCTTCATTGTCAGTCCATGGAATCATTCAGTGAGTGAAAAAGTGTAAAAGTAAAAAAATAAAAAAGCAACAAGACATATACATTCAGGGCATAACAATTAAGTAAATAAATAGGTATTGCACATGAAAGGTGGCCAGTGATAAGAATAAGTAACAAAGTGAATTTTACATTAAAAGATTTTTCATTTTTGTAATCTTTGGTTATTTACAGTAATTTAGAGTTCTCACTGCCCCTCCAAGGGGAAGAAGACGTTTTTTTTTATGTTTGCTGGGCTCTTTATGCACCTGTACCAACCTGGCATAGGGCATAATGTTGAACAAGTGCTGTCCAGGGTGAGAAGGGTCTTAAATTTGCCTGCTGAGACACCGAGAGCTGGCGATGCCCTCCATGGAGTGTGGTGTAGAGCTTTCCTGTCTGCCACTGAGCAGATATAGTGTGTCAGTGTTTTATCAATGGTAGAGTGGTAGAAGGCCACCAAAAGCTTCTTCTCATAGTGGTTCCTCCGCAGCACATTTGGTAAATGTAGTCTCTGCTAGGCCTTTTTTACAACGCTGTTATGTGGGCAGACCAAGAGAGATCTTCCACAATGTGGGTTTCCAGGAATTTGAAGGAGGAGACCTCTCAACCCAATCCTTTTGAAACTCATGACTTGTAGTTGATAGGCTCAGACATCCTGACTTTTGGTTCTGAGTATGACCTCAGTGCAAACTAAATGACTAATCACATAATCAAAACATAATCACTAAATTAATTATATGAAAATGTATAAAGTCGCAGCCCTTACTTCATGTGTGAAATTGTTGAAGTGCCCCTTTGCATTGTATTCAAGATAAAACAAATCACATTTAAGCTACATACTGTACAGGAAATGTAAAGTGAAAAAGAGGTTCACAATTAAGTGATTTTTTTTTGTGTGTCTCTGCAGGAACTGTATCGCCTCCAGGGATCCTTACTGTGGCTGGACCAGAGGAAGCACCTGCTCTTTCCTCAGACCTGGGACCAGGTATGACACCTTTCCATTCGTATATATACATCACTGCAATGCCCACACCGTCATTACTACAGTACCTGGCCTTTTTCAACATACACGCTCTGTCGGGTCTTTCTTTGAGTTGGTCTTTTTTACCACCTTTCTTTGTTACCCCTCTCCTCAATCCAAAGGTATATTTCTTTTGTTTAGTTTTGATTTGATTTATTTCTACTTTTATCATTCTTTTCCAGGTTATTTTTCTGACAGCACACCTATCCGACCACTCATAGATATGTACCATATATTATTTTTCTGGTCTGGAAGTCCTTGGTTCTATCTGCCACTACTTGAGGAACATCTGTGCCCTCTAAGTCGCCTGTCTGCTCTTTGTACATTATTGATTCAAGATGTCTGCTGCCACTGTTAAACAATACTATGTTCTTTCACTTATGTTGTTATCAAGTGGCAGCTATTTACTGTGTAGGTGTGTGAGTTAGAGCAGAGTTGTTGTGTCTGTGTTGTGAAAAACTGTCTATGTTGTACTCAGTGTGTTGTCTGTGTAAATGTGTGTGTATGAGAGAGAGAGAGAGAGAGAGAGTGTGAGTGTGTTTGTGGGTGTGGGTGTGTGTGTGTGTGTGTGTGTGTGTGTGTGTGTGTGTGTGTGTGTGTGTGTGTGTGTCATGCTACTGATATGTGGAGGTTTGTCTTGACAGCTCACCTCCCGTCATGGCTGCCCCCCCCCTCCCTCCAGTGAAATCAAATCTCTATTTAGTCGGTTTGCTTATTGAATTAGGCCTTCAAACACAGGTGTAGTGCCAGCAGAACAGACAACATGCGCCTTTAGACCACCTCGGGCTGCCTGCTTATACTATTAAAGGCCTCTGTGTTGGTCTTGGATTCGATTTACCAAGGGCGGTTAGCACGGCAATCGATTTTGCATTACGTTACTTTGGATTTCCTCTTTGTGGAGTAAATGCAACCTCTCTGTTTGAGATGACACCAGAGGAGAGCTCATCAGTTGATGGTATATAACATTAGATTGTAATTTGGGCAGTTTCAAGGAAAGGAAGTTTTGTGTTCTTTATGAAAATAGTTGTTGATGATGTTGATTGTTCCTGACTGTCCCAGACTGATGTTATTGTCTAGCTTAACAAGGTGATACAAATAATTTCTCACCTTTGTTTGCGTCTGCCGGTAAGAATATTGTGCCAAATCAATTGTTTATCTATTACTTTTAGCTAAGTGTTTCAACTTCTCTGCTCACTTAAGTATTCATTCTCTCTTAATTGCAAGATGTAATAAAACCATAATTTCAATTTTTATCAGTAATGATATCAACATTTTCACACGCAACCGCAAAAGTAACCTCAGGGGTACACATACTCCTATTTGGGACTCACTGCAGTTAACACTCAAACATTCAACATAAATACTCGTAATGGTGTTTATATATAGATCCAATGTACCTGGGAAAATGTTCTGGTGAAAAAAACACTGTCAAAACAAAAAAACATAGCTCCCCAAAGCTAATGTATACAAGGTGAATAACCCACAGAGTGTGAGAGTCTGCCAACTGAACAAAAAACATTATTATTTATTAAGGTGGTTTACAGTGCACTTGGACTCATTTGTCACAGTGATTTCTAGGTATTAAAAGCAGGGATGTTGGCTGCACTGCTGCCTGAGCCTTTAGCTAATTCCAGAATGCTGACTACTCTGTCATTTGTCCCAGTGGGCTTTTTTTGTGCTGTGGTTCTTCTAAGGTTGTTTGTAGGCCAAATAGTGATTCAGTGTAACATCACTATTTGTGGAACCATCCAGAGCTTTTTTTAATTCTAAATAAAGATTTTCCTTTTTAATCCAAAGTGTCATCAGTGGTTTTGACTGACTCCTTACCATAAATGATCAAGCAAAGCTAGTTATATATATATATATATATATATATATATATATATATATATATATATATATATATATATATATATATATATCTATTTTATTGCAGAGGTAACTCTTCCAATCTAAATTACACTGCTTGAGGCAGCTTGAGGCCTTCCACTTATGCCCAGCTCAGTCTGGTAGGTATACTCCATTTGGGGCTTTGTATGCATGAGGGCTGTTGATAAACCTATGTAGATGCAATGAAAAATATGTCATACCCTGAAGGCTTGTAACTTTCAATAAGCTCCCATAAATGTTCGTTAAATTATTACATAGACTTTCACTCACCTAGTATATATGCGCACTGGTAACATCAACTTATAGATCATGCATTAAAGTCAACAGATTTGTATTTTTGTGTGGATGAGACAAGCGAGGTACAACCTCTTAAAGTGCCCGTACTATGCTAATTTTCAGGTTCATAATTGCATTTTGAGGTTGCATCAGAGTAGGTTTACATAGTTTCATTTTCAAAAAACACCATAATTTAGGTGTATTGCAAATTGCCGGGGATCCTGTTTTCACCCTGTGTGTTTAGGTATCTGTTTTAGCTACAGAGTGAGACATATCACTTCTTTACTATCTTTGTTGGGAGTCGCACATGCGCTGTAGCTAGGTAAGATCACATCAGCTAGATAACTCTTTCTCCAGATTTGGTCAATACCAGAAAGGATTAGCTGGGAGACTTCTTCTAAACGAGGGTGCACTTGTGGAATAACCGCAGAACAGGGACATGTGAGTACTTCTTTTGTAGATCATGGTGAACTAGTGTGTGTTGTAGCATTGTTTTGCTATTGAGAACGAGCTAGCGCGCTAGCATGCTACGGTTAGCCACCTAGTCTCGGCTAGTTACGTAGAAAGCCATGCAGATTTTGAACAGCTCACCCGGAGACTGCTGAAGGCAGAGGTGGTTCAGAAACCTGTATCTCACTCAAAACAGCATGGATAGTGTTTTTTCCAAGTTTGTATGCGTGTGGAAGCACCAGAGACACAAAATAACACCCCAAATCCCCAAAAAGGGATTTCTTATCTTTAATTAGTGACCTTTTAAAAGGTGCTGCTTGTTTGGACAGAGTCAGGCTAGCTGGCTTTATGCTAAGGTAAGGTAAACATTTTCTAGCTCTTGCTGCATACAGTGTTTACTGTACAGAAATGAATGTTGTTGATCTTCTTGTCTTACTATGGGCAAGAAAGCAAACTATACAAATGTTGTATTAGTATAAGTACATTAGTGTGTGTGTGTGTGTGTGTGAGTGTGTGTGTGTGTACAGTTTTCCAACATTGAAATTAGATTGAAAACCTTGTGTGGGTCAGGTTTTGGTAAATTAATTGGAAACATGTTACATTATGGAACAATGAATGTAATCCGTTGTGTTATATCACTTAGTTACAGCTATGTCCCGTCACATGTTTTTTTTTTGTGAACACCTGATCTCTGTGCAGTTCTCATTTCCTCTCTGCTTCCTCACCTCATCATATGTTTTTGTCCTTTAAGTATTCCATGCTCCCCTGTTGCCCGAATGGGAAATGAGTTCTAAAGCACAAGCAAAATATGTGGTAATTTCCCCGGAATATGAGTAAAGTTAGAGGTTTTGTTGATCATTTACTTTCATGACAAGTTACCTATAATAATGGTATAAACATGTTAATGATAAATGATAAAACTGACATTACAACCTTTTGATAACAACATCCATATAAATAACTAAAACAGTTTTTCCTACTGTCACTCCCTAATACATGAAGACAGAGAGTGTATATTTATGCCACAGATATTTAACTTGAAGACAAGTATGCTGACCTAGAAACATTTGTAATTCAGTGCATTAATTAGTTTAATAATGACCCTGCAGGCACAAGTGATTATCTTTAAATTAAAATGGTGATTATTGAAGGATATTAGACCACTTGAGGGCATTTTGAGCTATTTTACTGTTTGATTGTTTTTTTTTGCGCTCTCTCACTTTTGTCACAAAAAAAAACAAAGATTTCTACAATCCAAGTGTTTAAGGAGCTTGTAGAGATATACGCTCCCATGTGACTTGTTCTCTGCTGTAACAATGAGATAGTTTTCCTCTATCAGAGTGGATCTGTGCTGTCTGTCAGTGGCCGAGCTGCTGTGCCTTTGTGTCCTCTGATTAATGACGGTGTCTCTTTTCCTCTGCAGACTGCCGTTTGAGCAAGATGTTGAACAAGGAAACGTGGCCCACTTGGGTGACTGTGACGGTAAGAAGAGTGTGTGTGTGTGTGTGTGTGTGTGTGTGTGCGTGTTAAAGCTAATAGCTTGTCTTGTCTTCGCCCAGATCCTTACATAACTTGTGTATCTGCAGGGTAAACAAAAATACAGTAAAAGGAGAGGAAGAGCCTGGTAGCTTCAGTTTAACCAGAGGAAATCCACAAATAAACAGACAAGTCCCAATCCTCCTCAGTGCTCTGTAGTTTCTCACTTCTCCCTTGAGTATCCAAAATCCAACACGAAGACAGTCGGCTAGACTCTTTTGGTCTCCGAGCTGGCAAGAAAATCCCTGTGTACTTTGTTCTCCTCACTGTTTACTCTGTCCTAACTTGTATACTATCTTTGCTTTGGTCTGTTAGCTTTTGTTGCATATACATGTGGTTAGTTACATCCCACTATAGCTTGAATTCCCCTTGATGTTTTCCTTTTTTTTGCCTCCCTCCATATCAGTTCGAAGTATTATGAAAAGAAGTGGTACACAGCAAAGCAAAATCTATCTAAATACATATGCAGAGGTTTTGGATACTCCCATGATGCCCCTTCTCTTTGATCTGAGAGCTAATTCCAATGCGTGCAAATTAATCCTTTGCTCCTGAAAGTTCGCTGCGTTCATGTGCCATGCTCCCTGAGAAAAGAACAGATAAATATTGCATAATCGGAACCCACGAACAACTCTAATCCTGTTTCAGATAGGCGCCCTGTTTGATGCTGCTCTCTCACTTCAGGTCCTTTGACTGCCAAACCCACAGGGGAGGGAATAACTCATGGCTGATGCTCACTCTATGCATGGTGAAGTTAAGATGTGTCTTCATTGAGCATGTGTAGCCCCTTATAGAACATGAGGGGGGGTCCTTATTCAAGCTCCTCAACGAAATACCCATGATCTTCCAAAAGGGGTTATTATATTTCAAACTGTTCATTTTGTGCAAGCATCCTGCTTTTCATCTCTGCAATAACATAAACAAGGAGAAATATCTGAGATATTTCCTCTCCATAAGGGCACTACAGTACACTCCAGCAAATACACCGTGTTGGGCAGGAAGCTTGTGATTAAAAATACAACTTTTATGATCATTACTCCACTTCTGTAGAACACCAGCGGGTGAGAGATGAACATAATTGCTCTTGCTCAGTGCTAATGGAGTGTTTTACAAGCTCAAGAATTGGACCCTCTTCTTGTACTTGTTATATCTTGACCTCTGGTGCAAGGTCTCTAGGTCAGAGAGAGTAATGACTCTGATGATACTGTGGTGTAGAACAACTTTCCACTCACTGCACACTGTAGATCTTAACAGCCCTTTTTTTAAATGGGCTTTAAGATGTACACTTCCCTTAAAGGGGTGCTACAGTGATTAATGTTATGTGTCTATAAAGTTGGGGGACTTTGGTCACATCAAACCCCCAGTGCCAGAGCTTTCCTGACTTTTAGTCCTTAGCCAATGAGAGTACCTAGTCACCTAACGTACTCTCTGTGATTTCCTGCATTTGTATGCCTTGCTGCAGGCACCTGGAACCTTGTTTCAGGTGGAATAGGAAACTGAGCGTTGTGGCACTTATTCTGGATGGCTTGTCCCTAATCTAAAGTCACAAAAAAAACGGTATAAATAAATGAAGCTGCCTTCAAGTAGATCGTAAATGTCAAGATCTAGAAACGATGTGACAGAAAACAGTAATTGGGAAATATTAGGTCTACTTGTGCTACGGTGGGGGGTGGGGGGGTTAATGAACACAACAGGACTTCACACAAATGGGCCATTTCAGTGTCACTCCCACCGCCACTCAACCCTGCGGCAAATTGCCGAATTGCTGTTTCCTGGTCTGAACTGGCCCTTGAACTGGCCACAAATATTAACATAAAAAAACAAACACTTGCACAGAGATGAAAGTGTACAGTACCCTGATGGCTGCTCCTCTTGGGCCGGTGTCAGATAGAGATGCACTGCTCCTGCTCTCTGGCCCTGCCTTTGAGGAATTTCTGAGTTCTGATGCTGGTTCACTGCATCTGATCCAGTCATGAAATATTCCAGAGCTGAACTCAGTTGACAGAGCAGAGCTCTGTTGTCGCTTGATGAGCGAGAGAGCTGCTGGGTTGGCAAGGCGGGAATGTGAGGCATCATCTATCTGACGGCTGCCACCAACACTTAGACAGCACTTTGTCTCGGATGTGATGAACTCATATCTCTTTTTTCTTTTTTTTTGACACTTTCATTGTCTCTGATATGGATGCTTTCCTCAGTGTTTCCTGTTCCTAGTTAACACTGATTCCATATTTCTTTGTCTTCCTGTAAGACAAAGATTCTTCTAGCCATCTGCAAACTCAATATTCAGTTAGAGGAAGACAGAGAGAGGTGCAGCCTGAGCTTGTTATGGCAAACTGTCACTGACACCGTAAAGACTTTGAAAACTGCCTCTCTATATGTGTCTGTCAGCATCAATCTCCGTGCTTCCCCACGTGCCTCATTCTTCATACAGGACACAGACTGTCTATACATCTGTGTACTTACAAACACACAGACGCTCACACACACCAACACAAACTCTACAGGGACCTGAATTGGTGAAATAGACAGAAGGCTTTTAGTTGCTGAATATTTCATATTTCTATATTGGACTCATTTCACCTGTCTGGATCTTGACTCAGCAGATGGGAGGTGAGATATGGTCTGGCCTCTCTTTGGGGAAATTCAGCAATCTCATTTTCACCCTCCCTTTGCCTACTTCATTCCTCAAATAAAGAGTTCCTTTTTGCACCTGCCTCTCAAACTAAATGTTCACTTTTTGGACTCCAGCCACTATCAAAGTTCACACTTTGTCACATCTTTAACAGTCAGTAATTCTTAAAATCTGCTATTTTTAACCATGCATTCTAATCAAGGTTGTGGTTAGGCATGAGGTAGTCAATGTGTGATGGGGGGTTGCAAAAGGAATCCTTTTGTAGAATCACAAGCCAATAAGATTGAGAGAATAACACATTTTCTCAATACTGCTAGTGGTACTGTATCTTGCCACAACATTTTTTTTCTTGTATTTGCACTGGTTTTGGGGGAACATTTCTTGAGCATAAAGTAGTTCCTGTGAAACAATTTCCAAAGAAATTATTTCAGGTAAGTTGACAATTTGCCTTCGACTGGAATGTAGATATGTAATAAGTTACAAGTCTGAGCCTCTTCTGAACAACCAGCCAAGTAAGTGAGGAAGAAGATGTCAGCAGTGTGGGTGAACTGGCTCTTTAAGGTTGAGTTTAGGCTGATTATATACATATTTTTGAAAAGGAAATTGTGCTCGTTCTGGCTTTGAGGCTTGTCTGAAAAAGAACTTATTGTGCCATAGTATCTGCTCCTCTGCTGCTCCATTGCCCCCCCTCTCCCCCATGTTTCGTCTCCCTCTCCAGGCCCAGTCAGCGCTACACTGACTTCAGAGCAGCCTTGTCATCAGACCTCAAAGGGAGATGGATGGACGGCCTTACTTAGAGCCCGACTAACTGCCTCCCCTTTCTCCTTAGCCAGAAAGAAGCGGCTGCTGGAGGAGAATCGATTTCCATCTCTCCTCTGGCTGATGGCAGTCGAATAGATATCAAGGGTAATTCTGCGAGGGGAAAGGAATGGGGTTGAGAAGAGTGAGGATGGGGAGGGGAGACCAGGTAAATCAGATCAAGGACCAGAGAGCAGAGTGAAAAAGAGATTGAGAGATCATAGGACGATGGCCAACTTTGAGGATGGAATGGTGAAACGGTTCAGGGGATCAGAAGTGCAGAGTCATGAGGGTAAGTAAGAAAAGAAACGGAAAAGAGGAAATAAGAAGTAAGGTTAGAGGAAGAAAGAAAGGCGAGGTGGTGGGATAATCACAAGTGAGAGAAGACAAGGGTAAGGGTGGATGAAAGCTTTGCGAATGGTGCGGGGTAGTGAGAGGAGAGGCTGTTTTAATGGGTGCTAGGCCGGGCCGGTATGACAAATGGACTGAGAGTGCCACGGGCGTCTCCTGTGTCACAGCGCTGTCACGGGCCTCCTCAGTGGGCTTGTGGCCAGGCTGTAACTCTGTTGAGGTGACGTGAACCGGCTGCCTCGTACTCTTCATCTTCTCTCCTCGTATATCAAAGAGCTGCTGCCCTTCTCCTCACTTCCCACTAGTATCTATTTATTTTTGTATCATTTTTCTCTTCGTCATGTGTCCTTACAAAGTCGATGATGACACCATTGCTTAAAAAAAATACATTTTTCTGCAAAGTCAAAAGACCACAGTGTGAGATCAGTTAAATTGTAGAAAACTATGTGAGGAAGTGGAGTGGAGCTAAGGGTATTGCCTTGTGGTTATGCATGGCTCTCTTTGCATTTATTAGAAGACAAAGATAACCCCCCTCCTCCTCCACACACACACACACACACACACACACACACCAAATATTAGTATGCGGAGACTGTTCTTTGGAACCCGCTATGATCAAAGCAGAGTTTGGAAGCGCGTCTAATGCAGACAATGTTTTGTGGGAGGGACACTTTGATGAAAGAGATGAGGTCAGAGAAATAACTGTGTCCAATTATGTGTGTGTGTGTGTATAAGTGTGTGCCTGTAGGTCCATTAACCTATGGCCTCTGCTTTCTTTCGGCCGCAAAGAAAGCTGACTCCGTTGTTGTTCGGTCATTTTGTTAGCCCAAACAAACACATTTGCAACAAACGGGGGGGCGCGGTGGGAGTGACGCAGCTGTTCTGGCGTAAAGCGTGCATTTCCACCTGCTAAGATCCCATTTTTATTGCAAACTCATGCAGAAAGAGCAATGTTCAAGGCTTTTTCACAGAACCCCCCAAAACGTTTCGAGTTTCACCTCTTTAACTTCAACATTTTTCAAACACACATCAAAAGACAGTTCTCAAAGCAATGTTTCAATGCTTTTAGGCTTTTAGGATTTCCTGCTTCCCCTAATTGAACACATGTAGCCATCATACAGCAGCTGGAATAATAGGTTTGTTCCATCTGTAGTCTGTAGTTTGGAGCTTTTGACCCACCACTGCTCAGAAAATACATACACAAACATCTTAACAGTGTCCTGTCATACATATTTCATTACTTTGTGGTAATGTTGGAAGTTCTACCATGGACTTTGTAACATTTTTAGTGTAAGGAAGTGCCTTAGTTACCTTGTTTCAAACCATTCTAGCATGGTAGGCTATAGAAAGCCTGCAGGAAGATTTGTGCCAGTTCTCATTAATATTCAACGAGCTAAGCTGCTTGATTCTGACTGGCTAACAGCTAGCCAATGCGAGCCAGGCTATAAGTGTCCTTTGCCCAGCGCAACTGGGCGAGCTCATGAATAATAAGGATCTCAGACAACGTGACATCACACTGACCAGCTTTTGTAATTGGCCTGATCTCTCCGCTTATTTCTTTTCAGTGGCTAGAGCTGACAGAGGAGGTAACAGTTCATCTTCACATTCCCCACATAACACAAACGCATATGGACCTAACATATTTCCAAAAATGCAAGTAAAAACGTTTTTCTGTGGCAGGGCACCTTAAAATGTTCTGAACACCATACTAATAAACACAAATAGTCCACGTTCATACTGTTTGGTAAAAAAACATTTTCCACGTTCTTAGTAAAACACTACAAACCTTTGTTGCGTTATTAATAGTTTTTGAACAGCAATGAAGTTCTACAAAAGGGGCATGAGCAAAATCAGTCTTTGGCTACACAGACAATACTTATAGATAGATACTGTAGATAGATGCATAATGTGATTTGTGATTCTGCCCCTTCTGATGAACATTAGGAAACTGTGAGACCTTAGTAAAGCTTCTCCTCACACCATGTGCTTTACTCTGTTCCTCCTACTAAGAAAGCATTTATATCTGCTTCAGCCTCTTTTTCCCTTCCTACTCGGCCGTGTGCCAGGACTGCGCTTGCGCCTCTGGTCTCTGGAATCGCAAAGAAAATGAGTTGGTCAAACCCACTTGTGCCCAAACTTTGAGCTAGCAATTCTGCCTGCAGGAAAATTGAGCCATGTGTGCCTGTGTGCGAGCTGTTGCGTGCCCTCTAATTTCGAGAGCTCTTCACAGTGGACAACTCAGCTAGCATGACACACTGCAGCTGGATTTATGCTGGGTTCAGTTTTAATGATGTTTGAGCAGAACACACCCTGCTGACAGAAATCACCTAACTAACTCTGAAATTCTCTAGTGGGGTGTGTGTGTGTGTGTGTGTGTGTGTGTGTGTGTGTGCGTGAGGATGTGAGGATGTGTGAAAGTGCATGTGACAAGTAATATAAACCCTTTCTGTAAACAGCGTAATGAGTCGATTTGGTTCAGGCGTCGACAGACGGTATAGGATGTCAGATCCACTTACGGCCGGTTATCGCGATGTGTCAATTGGCTGGCTTTCAGTTTTTCCAGGTCTTGACCCTTGCTGACAGGCAGATCATTTACAGCACAAACGTGGGCTGCATGGGTCTGTCAAACCTCCAACTTTTCTCATTTTATTTGCCATGAGGGTCTCTTTACTCTAAAGGAAAGACATTGTTACATCCAAATAATTTTGTTGTGACCCTGCAACTGCGCCTGAATCTCCCAGCAGCCATGAGCTAAACACTCCCTCGGTTTTATTTTGCTGTTTGCAGGCCTTTTGGGGGAACCAGTCAAATTGTGTTTGCAGAGACAGCTCATCAGCTAAAGTCAACTCTGTTAAACCAGCCATCAAATTGGAGTAGGAGGTTTGTGTGTGTGTGTGTGTGTGTGTGTGTCTTTGTGTCTGTGTCTGTGTCTGTGTGATGCTGTTGGCACAGGAGACACATCCTGCTTCATCACGTTTCCTTCTTCCAATTCAATACTTTTCTTCTCAAATCTCTTTTTCCTCCATGTTGATAAAAGCAGAGTTGGCTTTCCAACAAGTGCAGGCATCCAGGCGCTCACCAACACACACACAGAAACGTTCACACTTGCACGAACACATTCGCCACCCGTTTTCCTGTGAACTCACTCAGCCGTAATGACAGAGCTAGTGTTGCCACAGTGTAGCTACAGATGGAAGCAATTATGGTGCTGTGAAAATATTTCCTGAAGAAAGGCAGTGTTTTGACTGGTGGAACAGCGGGATGCAATCACTCAGTAATTGAGGTCCACTGAAACATCAATGAGGCGAAGGCTGAATGGAGATTCCTTGTTGTGGCGTCATGTTGGAGTAGATGACGATCATCTTTTTCCCTGGTGGCTGTAATGTTCTGAGGCGCTTTGTGCGGGAAAGAAAATTTGTTGGCAAATTTACAGTCGTGGTCTCATCTAGTTCCATCCTAATCGCTGCGGTTTGGAAAGGGGCCTAAGTTGAGGTTTACATGGCAGCTAGTTAAAGCACAAGGTCTTAATTTTGTTGATGGTAAATGTGTTGCCCCGTATCATGAACCCCAACAGGGAGAAAGAGACAGACATACGCCAAAGTAGTTAATATTTAGCTTGATGCTGTCTCCTCTTTCAGACAGAGAGAAGGCTCTGTAACCTTGACGCCACAGTTGTCCTTCCTCCTTTCCTAACTCCCTCTGCTGTCCCTACTGCAAGTCAGACGAGAGAGAGAGAAAGAGAGAGAGAGAGAGAGAGAGAGAGAGAGAGATCCCCAGACGCCAGTGTTCTCTAACTCACCCATCTCTCCCACCCTCGGGGAGCTTCTGAGACCTGAAGAACAGAGCTGATCCCCTCTGTGCGTACTAAGGCTTGGCTGATGAAATACGAGGACCTATGCGCCTTAAAACAATTGACGTGTGTGTGAGTGTACCAAGGCATAGCAGGGGGAAAAGAGGAAGTAGAAATACTGTATGGCGTACCATGTGCAGTATTTCAGTATATAGATGGGGAGTCTTTTTTGCGAGCTCTTAAGAAGTTAAGAATAGCAGCCTCAGCCTCTGGAAAGCTTGGCGAGGACTCCTGAAGGGCTTCGGCTCTTTTATCTAACTTCTTCCTGTGAGTGCTCCCCATGCTCCTCACATCTCCTTCTCCACAGCAGTAGTCTCTGAGAGTTTTGACAAACACAAAGTGACCCCTCAGCGAGCCGCAGGTCCTCCATGGTAGGCGTGTGTGTGTGTGTATGTGTGTGTGTTTGTGCGTGTGCGTGTAGGGTTACCATCTTTCTACAGGTTGGGTGGTGAGGGTTACACACATATAGGCCACAGTTGCTCTGTAAGGACTGACTCGTTTTTGTTTCATTACTGATTTTCATTCAAAAATACAACTTTTAAGAGAAGCACTTCAGTTTAATGCAATATTCACTCTGCTTTAATGTCCCCACACACATCAAGTTGTTGTTCCCCTGATCTCTGTAGTTTACAGTAGAGGAGGTCCTCTAGGGACCTTCACAACTTAGGAACTGCTTTGGGTAATTGAAATTCAAGAGAAAAAAGAGAGAGATTTAAATGCAAATAATTTGCCCATTATGTATTTAATTAAAAAACTATTACGTTTCTAAATAAACAAAATAAATACAGATTTATTTTAAGAATTGAGAACTCTTGGGCACCCAGATAGCTCAGTTGGTAGAGCGGGTGCCCATATATAGAGTTTTATTCCTCGACGCAGCCGGCCCGGGTTCGAATCCAGCCTGCGGCCCTTTGCTGCATGTCACTCCCCCTCTCTCTCCCCTTTCATAACTTCAACTGTCCTGTCCAATAAAGGCCTAAAATGCCCCAAAAAATAATCTTTAAAAAAAAAAAAAAAAAAAAAAAAAAAGAATTGAGAACTCTTTATATGTCCTCGGGGGGCAATTTGAAGTGCATAGAGTAGTTACAGTAAGCACAATTTAAATAAAACATAGGAAAAAATTTACAACCTACTTAAAAATAAAAAAAATAACATATTGACCATGACTACAGTTGGCTTAATCCAAGGTTATAAAGTTGATTCAAGGTAAAAAGTGGGATTTATTGGTAGAAAATAAAAATAAAAATAAATAATCGAAATACATTGCAACGTCCACACTGCTTGTGGTCCTTTTGGACTTTGGACTTTTCTAAAATGATTACATTATATATACATATCATGTTACATAGTATTTTGCTTTCAAATGCAGTATTTAAATGTCCTAAAAACATGTTATCTAAATCAGCTTCTTTCTTCTTTCTTTCCATGGCGTTCTACACAAATAAAAAAAAATGTTCTGCCTAAATTGGAAAAGTATTTTTTTATTTTTTTATTTCTGGTTTAGTGTTTAGTTATGCTCAGTTGAAATTTTGTGATGTCACATATTTTCATGCACCTATCAGGATTATACATTTGAATCAAAACGTGCTTTCAGGAAAATAAGTTTTCAGGGCCTTTAACATCTGATATTAGTGCTGATGCATTTTTAAAATTAATCCAAATGCCGCAACCTGGATTAACTGTAACTGTAGAGCCCACATACTGGATTGCAAATATTTGTTATAGTAGACAAAATGTGGTTTAATTTTCAACTAAACTACTTCAATTGACTATAGTCCAATAACCAAACTGGAATTGAAAGTATAATCCGTTTCTGCCATAATTAGGTGGAAATTAGAAAGAGCTGTCTCTTTTTGTAATTGTAGCATACAGTAAGCACGGTACATGAGTTTAAGTACTCTTACTAAAGTACTGTACTTGAGTGCAATTATACAATTATGTACTTCACTACATGTCAGAGACAACTGTCCTTTTTATTTGACTATATAGTTTTATGGCGCATACACATAGGGCTGGGCGAAATGGAGAAAATCAAATATCACAACATTCGTGACCAAATACCTTGATATCGATACCACAATATTGTAGTGTTGAATATTGGTGCTTTCACAAAATATTTACACAATGAGATTTTTGATAAACAACCATCGGTGGTGTGAATATAATGACTGAGTGGGTAAAGGAAAATTATAGAATAGTTACAACCTTATGGTAAATTCAAAAAATGACATCACTTTACTGTATTCCAGCCTTTAAAACCAGGAAAAGATACATGTCATATTACAATATCCAAAATCTAAGATGATATCTAGTCTCATATCACTATTAGACTATTGATAATTTCCCAGCTCTACCTTTTATATATAGTTACTTTTCACATCAAGTATTTACATCTTTGTGTGTGTGTGAGTGGGGGGGGGGGGCATTTGGACAAAGGAATTTGGCTAAACTTACACACACACACACACACACACACACACACACACACACACACACACACACACACACTCACACAGGGTTGATGAAGAATAAGGGCCTCAGGCTGGACTGTGGCCAGTGCTGAGTAATAGTTGCCCAGGAAAGTGCGGGCAGGACCTGGAGGCGCTGTGTAATGCCTCAACAGAGAGTCTTGCAGTGTGACATCCAGGGTACTGTAACTACTCTCCACTCACACCACTTGGGATTGTTTTTGTGTCTATCATTCAGACAGAAATCGACCATGGTGAGTTCCCATAACTCCCTGCATCAAACAACACTTTCCATCCTTTCTGCAACACATCAATAACACTACTGCATTTTTTTCACTCTCCCTCTCGCTTTGTTTTACTGTCCCACTCTCTCTGTCCCAGTTGTCATTCTCTTTCTCTTCATTTACATTGCTCCTCCCCGTAACACTTCCTCTTTCTTTCTTTGTCACAGTCTCTTTTTTTTCCGCATTTCTTCTCTAGCTCCCTCTCTCTATCTTAGTCTGTCCATCAGCATCTTCCTATCTCTTTCACACACAGCTTTGTTGCAGCTCCTCAGTATTGATCACCTTAAACTCTTTTTAGTCCAGGTCACCTGACAGGCGCTGTGATTCTGAGCGATCGTTTAGCACAGGATGCATCTCGATGTCTTGTCCACCTGCGAGGCCTTGGTCCGTGTCATGGCACAGACATTTCATTAAAGGTGGCCTGTAAATTAACCAAGCAGCGGGGTGGCTGAATGAATGAGGTGAGGGAAGTTTCAATCAGCCACCCAGATGTTGTGCAGCCCCAACATGAGACCTGATGGTTTAATTATTCTGTTAAACCTTCAGAAATTTGTATCAGGAACGGGTCCAACACTTGAGTGCTGGGGGACTTAACATAACAACAAATTGTCATGTGTTTTCAGCTGGTGGGCGCATAGTATAGCACCATACATGCTCTGGTTGTGATATATGAGTGTGGCATGTGAGAAAGATTAAGTTGAAATTGCCTGGTTTGTGATTTGGGAATGAGAGATATGAGCCCTCTGGGCAGATAGTTAGACTAATGCTATGCGGACCTGCTCTCCAATTGATTGCCTGTGACACGTTTGTGAATATTTATTATAGCTTTCCACGGTTTGCTTTTGGCTTTGCCCCTAAAATGAGAATATCAATTACTAAACGAAAGCACAGCCAACTCTGTAACCGGTAAGTTAGAGGAAAAGAATAAAAGCTGCATCTTACTCAGAAACATGTCTATATAGACACATGCACCCTCATGCGTAGAAAACTCTCAGGAAAACAATTTATTTCACCACAGTATCCGCCACAGCCCAGTTGCTTTGTTTGGATTGGATGCAGCTGAAACCACTAACAGACTCGCCCCTTGTTAAGCTGCCTCTCACTAAAGGTTGACCAGATTGGGAAAACAAGGTCTCCTGATTTAATTGAATCCATAAATTCAATGAGGAACATTCCTGACAACATGTGTGCATAGACTAGAAACAAAGACATCTATGGGCAACAGGGCTGTAGCTTATGATTACAGCGTGAAGGAGTCAGCCCCCCCCCCCCCCCCTCCCTCTGATTATTGTAGCGCTTCCCCCAAATCAACTCTTGACTTACCTCATTTACCCCAAGCAGAGATTATTCTGAGCACGAAAATGGAGAAAGAAACCGATATATGGAATGAGGGCGAGAGTTAAAAATTAAGAGGTGGAAGTGAGCACTGCATATGCAACAAGAGAGTCATGCAGGTATGTAATTATGCGGCCGTAATCTCAATCCCTGACTCTGAGGCAGCCAAAAGTCTGATCTGCCCTCGCTAATAGACCAAGTTGAAGTCTTGAATCTATTGAGAGCAGGTTTTTGGGTGGAGATTTTATGGAATTTTAATTGCAAACACATGGCTGTTGCACATAAATGTTTAAACATATTGATCGGTCCGGCACGTCTGCCTAACCCTTAGGAGAGCTAAGGTTTTTTTTTTTTAACCAGGGAGTCGTGCTGAACTCTTCAGCAGCAAAAACCGCTGTCAGGGAGGGACTTTAAATGGTTTTAAAATCACCCCAAGAGTAAACACAGTTTAGGAGCAAGCTAGCTTTAGTCCCAGTATGGAGCTCTGCAGTGTCCCTGTTCCTTTTTAAACCGCTTTCGTTTCGTTTCTTTCCATCCTCGCATCCATGTCGGTGTTGGCCTCACAGCTCACAACATGAGGTGTGTTGTATGTCTGTCTGTGTGTGTGTGTGTGTGTGTGTGTCAGAGAGAGAGAGAGAGAGAGACAGTAGTGGAAATAGAGAGTAACATAGACAGAGTATCTCCCAAAAGAGAAGTAATGGAGATGGTGAAAAAATGGAGTAATAAAGCAGGAAGGTGCAAGACATGCTAAAAACAAAAGAAACAGAATAGGGCCTGCAGTCTTTCAACAGAGAATAAGAGTAAATGAGCAAAATCACTGAGCCATGGGCGGAGGCAGCGTACACACTCACTTATTAACACACACACACACACACACACACACACACACATATTCATACATCTATACACACTTACTAACACTATGGCGCACGTGCTTTGCCACGTGCATCCCTGCCGTCACTGCGTGCATAAACACATTAACATGCAGAGAAATGTTGGATTCTGGAGATGAAAGCCCCTCAGATCAGCGGCTGAATGCTGACACAGTCGTAACCTATCAAGCTCAGAAGTGTGTGCTCGTGGCATCAACAGGTCCATCGGGATGCTGCAAAGTCTCTTTGTTCTGTTTTGATGTGCTGCTTTTCTAAAACATTCATTCCAGCTCTAAACTGTATAAAAGTTCCCTTGCCTGATTTTTTGATTAAGAAACTTATCGAACTGTAGGAAGCATCAAATAGTTCCCAAATTAATTGGTTAACGTCTATGCTGAAACCTCCGGTCAGAAATCAAAAACCAGTGTACAAAGTGAGTAGGTGAACAGGCTTCTAGATGCTGTTTTGTGTTTCAGTGACATGCATTTTCTTAGGAATAGTTTTGGTTTGTCACAATATGGGTCTTATTTTGGTAGTTGGTCATCACAATCAGTAATAATGCTGTAAGGGTTGGGTTACGCTAAAAAAAAACTAGTTTGTTCGACATGTCTGAACATGTCGGAGATTAAACAAGTTTTTTATGTATAGCTGTTCCAAATGGTCATACACGAGTCAAAAGCCCCGATCATAGAGAGGGAGGAGAATGGGTATCATTCATATACTGTATATACATATATATTACACTGCAGAAACCATCATTTGACGTGTACTCTAATTGTTTTAGTTAGACCAACAATTCAAAATTCACATTGTTTAATTTCACATTGTTTAATTTAAAGATTTTGGGGAAGAAAATCTCTTAAATACTTCAGAAAAAGAAAAATAGACTTTAGATCATTTTGGGTAGGAATTTATGTTTTTTTTCCTTCAAGGGTCCTGACCCCCAGGTGGAGAACCGTTGCTTGAGATTTTCCGGCTTATTGTCAGACTTTTGTAGTGATGCTAAAGTGTTCCCAGATTTCAGCCCTAATGAGTAGAGTGCTATCATACCGGATAGAATGAAGGCCACAACTATGAAAATCAGGCACAAGTTGTAATAAACCGTGATTATCCCTTGGAGGCGTGCTTCTAATCAGATCCTAGGTTAATCATCCTCCCTCCCCTTCGTTTGAGTCTCTGTCTTTATCTCTCACACACACACACATTCACAAGGCCGTTGTTGAAAGCAACGCCAAACTGCAAGCATGGGCCAAGCAGATACACAAAGTCTGCCAGTGCTCTAATCAAGGGAAATGTTTAACAACTGGCATGGAGCTAGCAGGTTTTTTTAAAAATTAATTTGCCTACCTGGCAAAACGAAGGGGGAAAATGAGAGTGGAAAACATGAGGGAACATTTTTCAAATCACTCAGATCTACGTGACCACACCTGTCACGTTTGCCATGTAACGAAAACATCATTTCTTCGCGCCGACACAAAATGTGATCGGGCATGGACGACCTTGATTTGAGAGTGTGCAAGTAAAAGTTGCTTTAGTTTTTTCTTTTGGATTTTTAAGCCATTACTCCCATCATGCCGCCACCCTTGGTGATCAAAGGAAGGCTGGGTAAGAGAGAGAGATATGGAGAGAGGATTAACATCCAACAAGAGGAGTGGGCGGAAGGGAAGGACGAAACATGACTGGGTATGAAGGAACAGCGGACTGCGGGGCGGAGACAAAGGAAATTGAATACCGAAGAGAAAATCGAACTGTGTAACAACTCCCTTGAATTTGGCAGATAACTGCTGCAAACATATACATTGTATATTGTATTACATATTGTACACAAATATGCTATCGTTTCATCTTTTTGGTACATGCTAGGTCTCTGATCTCCTCCAAATTTCCTTTCTCTTGCGTTTTCTCTCTCCTCTTCACCTCTTTAATTCTCACTTGTGCCCTCCTCTCCTCTTACCTCTTTTGTTTCAAACTATCCTCTTTTGTCTCATATCCTTTTCTCTCCTCACATCTCCTCCTTTTTCCTCAACCCATATAAAATGCCTCTCCTCTCATTGTTACGCTGTAATTGGAGCTGGAAGCTTCAAGACAAGCGGCTCAGTTTGCATCAGGCTGACAGGCAGGCCCGTTGGCTTCTATTAAGCTTTAATAAGTGAGAAGGATTGTAAGAGGAGAGAAGGAGTTGAAGGGAGGGGAGAGTGTGCAAGCTGCTGCTTCTAATGTCATCTCCTGGTAGGATGCAGGAAACCTGCCGGCTGTCACACAGAAAACCAAATCTAGCCTTTCATTTTCATCGGCCCTTTCAGCTTACTGCCACTGGCGAAAGATTTCCATCTACGTGTTGTGCATCCAAGAAAGACAGACATATGTGGGGAACAGGAAAAAGAACTTCCCGAAATAATTAACAAATCTCAGTGTTTATGTCAAAGAGACAGAGAGTCAAGAAAACATGTTTAGTGTGTTAAAGGCCAGCCTGTCACTGTTCTACAGCTACACACTAGAAAGTCGTACTAAGACCAGACACACACACACACACACACACACACACACACACACACACATAATGTCTTTGTGGGGGATCTGTCATTGACACAATGCATTCCCTAGACCCTTACCCTAACCATCATCCCTAAGTGCCTAACCCTAACCCTTACCCTCACCCTAACCATGATAAAGAACCTTAATTCTAACCCTAATCCTAAAACCTCTAAAAAAGTCTAAACCCTCAAACAGCCTTTTTAAGTAGTGGGATCACTCATTTTGTTCAAATCAAGTTGTTGGGACCCCACAAGTATATTGAACTCCCAGTTTTTGGACCCCAATAATATAGTTAAACAAGAAAACACACACACACACAGACACACACACACACACACACACACACACACACACACACACACACACACACTTGTCATAATCTCTCCTCCTGCATGAAGATGACAGCAGTATTATTGCACCGTGCAGAATTTAATCTGAACTGCCACACGGCAACCCAGGACCACAGTTAAAGTAAATGTTAAAGAAATATCTATAACCTCTGCAACTGAGTACAGCAATAACAATTCCAGATGTCGTGTGTGTGTGTGTGTGTGTGTGTGTGTGGAGAGTTGCTTTACCCTGTTAGGTTGCGGTCATGGCCTGAATTTTCTGTGCATGCAGCGCGTCGTTTTTGTTTACAAAGTCATCAAGGCTGCGGTTCATTCAAAGCAATACATCCAACTATGAATCAATTCATTACCTGACTTTTCAAGCTCCTTGTGTGCGTGTGCGTGTGTGTGTGTGTGTGTGTGTGTGTGTGTGTGTGTGTGTGTGTGTGTGTGTGTGTGTGTGTATGGACACTGTAAGTTTACATGTTGCTTACCTCCAAATGCCTTTCTTGTGTCGCATCGACTGCCCCCACAGAGACTCTTCTGGAGAGGTCATATAATTGACACTGGCAGTCTACTGAATATTGGCCTGAAACATGAAAACAAATACAGCATGAATTGAGACTCAGTTTAGACTTCTGCAACAAAGATGCCAACAATATGTTCAGAAAAGAATGCCCAATGAAAAAATGCCAAATTCAATATAAACATAGAAGAACACAAATAAATGAATTTGCAAACATGAATGTAACCACGAGCTGGCTGTGTGGCAGCATGATGGAATGAAGTGAAGAAACACATGTTGTGAGAGACAAATTATGAGCTGTCATCCATCTTAAGAGCAATTCTGAGATATTGAGCTATCACGTTTTTACATCCCGTTGGGCAAGACTAACCTCCTAACCTACTCAGTTAAACAAACACTTAAAAATGCCAAACGCAAGCCACATGCAGGGACCTTCTTCAGGAGATTTTTTGAAGCAAGATTCTTCTCAACAATCCAGTTTGTAGGTCAAGATATTAATTATTAAGGAAATGTATTATCCCAAAATTAAAATTCAGAAGCGGTGATGAACTAATGGAAGAGAAAGAGAAAAGAAAAAAAAAAGTCCAAATGAAGTGAGGGATGAAGAGGTTTTGCCACAAAGCAAACAAAAAAATTAAAAACCAATACGCTTTAGGACCAAAGACAATCCCCCTGATGAAATGTGATCTCCGGTTATTTGGGAGGATTTGTCTGACATGAACTAAACTGAACGGTGCATATTCCATAATTATCAGGCTGTAACTAAGGCTTGTGTCCACGTGTATCACTGAGTGCTACACGTGGTTCATTGGTGCTAAAGGACTAATTAGTGCTGAGACATTGATTGACCAACAAGGCCAGTTGATAGTGATAGTGTAGAGGATCTATTGTCTAAACTATAAGGTGAAATAGTAAGTGACAAGGGATGGATGAATGGTTTAGTACAATTCTGCTCATTTGTTACAGGAACTTCTTAGAGTGCAGCTTTAATGCCATAGCAATGAAGCATATAGCCTGGCAATCAACCAACTGTCTGAATAAATAAAAGAAAAACACAAACTAGGTTCCTCTCCCCTAAATTGCCTCATTATTGAGTCTATACAGTACTTTATCTTCAGGTCCGGTTTTAGCTTCTATTGGACAAAATATTATCAGCAACGCCAGAAGTGTGTCCCTATGGCAATGTCAGTCTATCACTTTATTCCAAAACAAACTGAAATATCACAACAATAGATTGCCATGGAATTCTTTTGATATTCACGGTCCCCAGATGAGGACCCACACTGAGTTTGGTGACTATGTCCTTTCCCCTAGCGCCACCATGAGGTTGACGTTTGGGCTTTTAAATGAAATGTTTTGATAACTATTGGATGGATTCCCATTAAATTTGATTCAGAAATTAATGTTCCTCTCAGGATGAACTGTAAAAGCTTTGGTAAAAGACTTTTTTATTTAGCACCATAATCAATTCCCGATGTGAATTAATCCAAAACTTTGATTTATGACGAAATACCTGCAAAACTAATGACATCCCCATCAGCCTCGACTGTAATTTGTGTATGGTGCTGATTAACCAATGTTAGCATGCTAACAGGCTAAATATTGCTGTACCTGCTACCTGTTAGCATTGCCATTGTGAGCATGTTACAGTAGCATGTGGATGTTAGCGTTTAGCGCAACTGTGAGTGCAGCCTCATAGTAGACTGTCTTTTTACCTCAGTGATTTCCTGGTCTTTTCCCTGCTCTTTCTCTTTACACATTGTGAGATCATTGTACTCGTGTTGCTAGAGAGACTTTGAGTCAAGGCCACCAGGAAAAATGAATGTTCTTTTTTTAATTGAGGACCATTGACAGCATTGTCTTAGAAAAGGAAAGAGCTAAGAACAAAGCCTGGGATTTTTCTACAGTAGCTGTAACATTGTTTTTGGAAAGAGGTGTTATTATAAAGCGAGCACAAATCAGCTTTAAGCTCTAACCTGTTGGAATGAGCTCAAACAGATGTGCCCAAACCTCCCAAAACTATGTGAAACTAATTAGATAGATTGCATTTTGTATAAGAGTAGAAATAACTTTAACAGCACTTTTTGCTCCTTTAATGCGTACAAGAACCCCTCCGGCACAGCAGTTCCGTGGTCTCTCACAAGGTTTCAGCTGCCATTCCCAAGCTTAATGTCAGTGTGTGAAGTAACAGTTTTTTTTATACCAAGCCACAGGCCACATTAATTAACCACCAGGCTGTCTCATGCTAGGGTATAGTTTTGCACCACAACCAACTCCATTTGTCCCCATTAAAAAATGAATTTGTCAGACAATAAAAGTATGTTTGTTTTAAAAAATAAATGCTGCTGTTCTCTGTATGTTTATTTTCAATTCTTTTCTGTGCTGTATGGAAGTGAGTAAGTGGCTCTCAATGTCTATTAATGACATCCATTTGTTTTGTGTGAGAAAGGATTTATTTTACTGTCCTTGTGGAGACGGTCCTCCCTCTGCCTCTATCGGTGCTGTAATTTAACTATTACTATGTTTGTCTAAGGCCCCAAATGTTCGAGTTTGCTTTGGGTAACTTCTCCTCTCTTTCTCGCTCTCTTTCTTTCTCTCTCTCTAACACCCTCGTCTTAGTTCATCTGTTTCTCCTCAATCTGCTTCCCTTTCATTGGATTCGTTGGTGTTGGTCCCAGGAGCTCCCGCTGCAAAGAACAACTTTTCTCCTGGCGTTATCCTAATTGATCTATGGCAACTCGTGCTATGGTCTAGCTGTATTCATATCTTCAATTATTCATAAACTGTTCTCTCAGAGGGAGTTCATCTCATGTTCTTTTACGAAAGAAATACAGAAATGTATTGTCTAGTCTACTGATAAGACTTTGTCATATAGATGCAGTAAGGGAAAATATCTACACAATTATTTGAGCTGTTTTTATAAATAAATTCACAGCACAGAAAACAAGTTCAGATGATTTTTTACAGTGTGTACATTCAACAACAAGCTGAGCCAAAAGCATCCAGAGGTGTTTTATACAAACTTATCGGATCATTACATGTACTTTTTTTTAATCAAAATACTTCACAAGTAGTATATACAACACAAACATCTATATGGAAAGTATAACAGATTTTCATAGTTTATAATAAGAAAACCTTGAAATTATTAGTCATCATTAATGCCAGACTTGGCATCTCTCCCCATAAAGCTAATGTTGTGAAACATGTTAGGGTTGAGAGCTATTCTCAATCAGGAAGACAGTTATTACAGCTATTAAAATCACCATCCACTTTACGTAATGAAGGCAATTAGCCAGAGCTACCTTGGCTGGAAAGCATTCCCACCCACAGAGGGGAGAGAGAAAATAGGCCATTTTGTCTTCCTGTTTGTTAACTCCCATATGTTTAATATAAGAAACACTGATGCTATTTCCACCAGTTGACTGATGGCTTTTGTTTTTGTGATTGTATCGCTCTCTTTGTAGGAATGCTGCTCCAAGAGACTTTTATCGAGGAGCCTGATGGCCTGGTGTCCGTAAACTTGCTAGTGGTGTCTGCTGTTTCAGCCTTCACAACAGGAGCCATCCTCTCCGGCCTCACCGTGTGCTGGATCATGAGTCACCGCCACCGCCACTCTCGAGGCTCTGGAGCCAACGGCGCCCGTCGCAAAAATGACAAAGAGCAGAGCATGCTGGGGCAGGGCCGCAGCGGGTCAGTAATGAGCGTAACAAGAACCAGCGGCGGTGAAAGGAGGCGTTCACAGGCGGACAACCCCTTCGTCACGCCCAACGGCTGGCCTAAAGGAGACATGGACCCAGGCTTGCTGCCTACCCCGGAGCAGACCCCGCTGCAGCAGAAACGGTCCATGCGTCTCCCAGACACCGACTGGGACCAGAGCCAGACCTTCCTCACCGCTGTGGGGACTCCCTGTCCTAACAACTCTGTCATCTACCTGAGCTCCAAGTTCCTGCATGGAGGTGGAGGGGGTGGAGGGATGGTCCGGATAGAGGACCCAGGGGAGGTTATGCTGCCCCCGCACACAGAGCGCCAGCGCTACCTGATCTTAGCCACCCAGAGAGGGGAGCATGGTGGCAGTCGTCCCAGTGGCACCCTGAGGAACTCAGCGGGAGAATACATCTACCCTGCCACGCCGCAGGACTCCCCCGACCGACGGAGGGTGGTGTCCGCTCCCACTCCCCACATGGACTATGGGGAGCCTCGCTGGAGTCACGAGGCGCTCAACTACAACGGCAACAATGGAGTGCCCTATCACTCCCAGCGCCCGGGCCTCATCAGGCCAGATATGCATGGGCCTCGAGGGCTGGGAGAACTGGCTGACTTCAGCCATCTTCTAGGGAAGAACATGGGAGAGCGCACCCCCAGTGGCCAGTGAGGCGATGTACGTGAGCCCTGGCACCAAGCTCTCTCTGAACACCCATTCCCTCCAACAGCAGACTGGAATAAATCAACCCCTCAGACTCAATGTCCCGGTCCAACCTTACCCTGTCTGTCCTCTCTCACTGTCATTCAATGTTCTGACGTCATTCAGCTGACTGAAGAGAGAGACAAAGAGAGAGTTGAAAAAGAGGAGAGGCAAACTCTCCTCACGCTCACGCTCCTCTGCTCTTAATCTGAGGTGCACCCCCCCGCTCTGTAAGTGGTGCGACCCGCAGAGCTTGACACCACAGGACAAACAGTAAGGTAAACAGAGGGGTGCAAAGGAAATGGAAGCTTCTTAAAGTGTGGAGATTAAACAAAAAATGAAGAAAAAGAAATGATGATGATGAAGGGAAATTTCCTTGCAGCGCCAAATGTGAAAGGTCTCCCTCCACCATTTTGTTCACCGATTTGACAACATGGATCTTCTTTGAGTGTGAAATTTTGTTTCTGCTTTGGTTATTTTTGTGCCAGTGGCATCCAGCAGACAACAGTGTACTTTACTTTGGATTTCATATAAGACTAAAACTGTTGTAGCTGTGCCAGTGGGCAGTGACTCTTAATGAATCATGCAGTGTGTGTATTGTGTGTATGTGTGAATGTGAATCACGAGCCACGACGACCCCAACCAGTTTCCTGTCCGAACTGTGAAGTATAACTATATAATGAAGTTTCTGTACGGAGGAGGTTGAAGTTGACATTATTTACCCTTTTTTTTTTTCCTTCTTTTTTTTTAAACAATCCCACAGGATCAAATGGGTTTTATTATGTGTCTCTTACCAGTCGGAGGTTCGAGTGGTTGACCAGTGGCTAGTGAAGGGTTGAGATTACTCCCATTGTAATTTTTGTGATTCCCAGTACCTCAGAGGCAACGCTGGACAGAGCCATCATAAAGTGAAAGAAAGCAATAAGGACGGAGATGAAACCAATTTAATTTGATATTTTATAATATAAGTGTTTTCTCAGCAAAGCAAACGGAAGTTTAGATATGTCAGGAGGAGCTGGGAACAGGAACAATATCTCCCCTCCATTCTTCCCTATCTAGCTTCCTCTCAGTATGCCCGGGTCTGTCTGACCTGACCTCAGGCCCCCATGGGCTCCGCAGTCCATTTGAGTGAGGGAATGTGAGCTCTGGCTGTCTGGCTGTGTGACTGGGGCTGTGAGGCCCGGCCGCTCGGGAGCTCCATTCAGCCTCTTCTGCCCGACACTGAGCCTCTTTGTGCCCCAGAAGCAGGAGGAGACTGCGGCAACAAATAGCCGTTAAGAGTCAGAGACATAGCCCAGCACCGCAGCCTAGCAGAATATCAATGAGGAGGACAGCAGCTCCATCCGTCAGGTGAGATGTACCAAACCAGGACCGGGCATCTCGTGGGCTTCACCCACTCTGGTGATTTACTGGTTTGCCAGAACAAGGGAGGAGCTGAGGGCTGAGGCCACAGTTGGGACACTGCTAGCTGTCACAATGGTCATCCCTTGTGGCTTTATCTCTTGCAGTGTGTTTTACAACAAAAGCGGGATAAAGAAAACAGATGGGCATGGGTGCTTGGGTGTGGAGTTACTCGTTCACTTGTTGTCTGATCTTTTGATGTTTTCTGTTGTTTTTTTTTGTCCGTTCTCATCCTTTCTTGATTCAAATGTAGATCCAGAGATAGCTTTAGTTAATCTGGGTCATGGCTTGTTGGAGGTGGGGTTTTTTTGTGTCGGGCTTGTTTGTGTGAGTCTCTTTGGGTTTGTGTCCATGAATGCGTTACTCATGTTGAGTGCAAAAAACAACATCTGCTTTGTTCAGTTTTACTCTCATTCTCACCTTTCTTTTTTTGTCCACCTTCTTTCTTTATTGAGCCATTCATTTTGTGCAGCAACCCTTTGCTTGACATTCACAAATCCGCGCTAATGGTGTCAGAGCCCTGCGGGGGAGCAGTGTATGCCATACGATATATTTACACAATTTTATGTTACAAAAAGAGGTAGGTTGGATAATGTTACGCCCAGGTCGTAACAGATAAATACACAGTACACAGTTGAATTTTTATTTACTAGTGCCGATATGACAGCTTTCAGTTTTTGTGACCATAATTAAATATACACGTACTGCATTTAATTTAAAAAAACATGTCTTTCCACAAAACCCTTTTTTCCTTTTAAGGTAGCAGTGTGGAGCTTCACAGCGTCTTTTAGCTAATTGTTGTAGGAGGGTTTCCCTCTCACCACCTCAGTCAATGTTGATTTTGGCCTCAGTTAGTAGCTGTTTTTTCGCAAAAATGCTAAAAGAAATCTGCTGCTCACTACTTGCAACAAATGGTAGACAAACAAAGTTAGCGCTCCGCTGGTGAACATAGTGAAACATTTTGTAGCTAAGGAACAGATATTTAACCCATGAGTTGGTGGAGACCAAAAGTCAATACTGGTCTTCTCCTCAAAAGGAAATAATATGTCAATGTTATTATTACGGTTGGTTTCTGCTGCCACCAAGTGGCCAGAAAATAAGGTTTAGTAATAAGCCTTAGTATAAGGTTTCATACTAAGGCTGGGTGTTGTTTAAAATATTTCAACACTAAGGCCAATAAATGTTGTAAAATCTATTTTACATTTACTGTAATAACCGAAGCCAATGTAACATTGTCTAAACACAAGCAGCTTCACAAGAATTTTACCCGAAAAAAAGAAATTGTGTAAATTAAAAAACAACAACATTTTAAATCAAGTACTTATAGCATAAAAAGTAAACAAGATTGTATATCTGATCACATACTCTATACCAGCTGACAGCTTTTTTGCCACTGGCACATTTCTGTTGGTACCAAAACAACATTAAGGTTTAGTACCGAGCTCTAAAAAGTACACAGCCAGAGCTGGAGGTACTGCATGAGACAAGCCAGTAAAAGAGATTCATGAAAGCAAGGACAGAGGAGGAGGTCAGGCGGGCGAACATGATGTTACTGCATTACCGCCTGAGCACATTAATACAGTGTATTCTTTACACATTCCACCCTGAAACAGGTCATTAGTATTGAGGATACGGAGCCCTCCACCCGCCTGGCCTTGCTATCTCTCTCCGTCTCCATCTCTGCTGTGATCTGTGTGTGTGTGTGTGTGTGTGTTTGTGTGTGTGTGTGTGTGTGTAAGGCCTCTCTGTCTTGGTTGGCTTGCCCAGCCAGCCGTGTCCTCGCTCTGCATCTCCTCCGGTGTTTCACTAAACATGCTTGATTAGGCAAAGTACATTCCCAGCCCTCTAATGGCCTGATGAGCCCTTGAGAAGATTACAACAGACACATCAACCCTAAGAGGGAGGTTCAACCAGCTCTATACGCCCCTCCCCTCCGACCACCAGTCACACACACACACACACACACACACACACACACACACACACACACACACACACACACACACATTCACATGCGTTTGCACAAATACCATTGACCCTTTAACCAAATTGGGGATGCAATTGAATTAAGATCAGATACATAGCTCAGGCTTGAAATAGGCGGCCAACCCTGACTGGTTCTATGAAAGGTACTGTGCTTGATGTTATCTTACTGACTGCATAATTTGATTTACATTAGTTCAACATTACAGGGCAACTAAAGAATGTAGGTGTAGCCTCATGGAAGTCAGCCTGTTTATTAAAGTCATCATCCTCCCTATTTCTTTACATACTTCATGTCATTCCCATTCCTCCTCTTTCAACAGCTGCTCGTTGTCTTCTTCGTTCAAGCCCGTTTTTATTGTTAACTGACACACACTGTCTTTCTGCACACATGCAGTACATAATATCTCTACCCAATGTAAGGCTGGGCCGTTCTTTCATCCTGTTTGTGCCTATTAAAGGTGAGCTTGTTAATTTAATAAGTCGGTGACAGAAACAGAATTCAAACGAATTGACAAAATCCTTCTTTATTTCACTTGAAATCCTGAATGTGTTAAATTTTTGTAGCCATTTCCAAAGCCTTTCATGCGGTAAATTGGATTCCTATGCCTAGAAATTATTTAGTTTGGAGTTTTTTCTTTGTTAAATGTCGCACATATTGCCTCCAGTCCCTCACACAGACGCGCGCACACACACACACACACACACACACACACACATGACATTCTCACCGAGCCTCTGTGACCCAGTCTGTCTGTCTGTGTTCTTATTTATTAGGTTGTGTCTGTGTGCCTGTTAAAGAGACCATGCCTTTGTGTGTTGGGGTTGTTTGTGCCGTGTGGCCCAGTGATGCGATGCCTCCCAGCCAATAACTGCCAATATGCTTGCCATACAGTGATCCACTGTGCTGTATTCCCCAGAAAGAGTCCAGAAACGAAGGCAAACTTGTATTAACTCCAACATCGCACTTGGTAATAGTGACATGAAACTTCTCCCTTCTGAGCCAACTTACAAGAGGAAAAAAAGCACAAAAACAAGGCAAAAAAAAGTTGTAGATGTATTTAGTCAGCACTGATCATCTCTGTCATGTTTTTTTCTATGGTTTGTTTCTGTGGTAGATATTTGTTTGAGATTATACGGAATATTATTGTATATGATTTTTTATTTCTCTGGTGTGCCGGATTTGAAGACGACAATGAAGACGAACCTGATGACTATCATGTTAATTATTTTATTGACAGTGACAATGAAGCAGTACTGTGAGCAGCACTGAGGTGTTGTGTGTTTTATTTGGATGTTGAGTCTGAAAGGAGATGGACAGGAAGAGAAGGACTAGGAGTGACTGAACTCCTACAGACTGAGGTTCACAAAGAGATTCTGCTTTTCTCCTGCTACTGTGAAGGACCCATCCCCGTCGCCCAAGGGCCCTTTTGGGCAGGCAGTCATCAAATGAAAACACATGCCCCTACTGCGTGTACATAACCTTGATGCTTACATGTAATTTAAGTGCAGTAGCTGCATGACGACACAGCCTCCGTGTGTGTACAGAAGTAGCGACGTGTGAATTTGTACAGTACATGCAAGTGTGTGTGTGCTTCTGTCCGCGAAGAAATCTGTCTGTCGTCACGCAAAAAAGCAACATGTGCATGCACCCTCCAACAACTGCCCGGTACACACATACACTGCACACACACAAACACACTTCAGCAGTTGTTCACCATTCTCCACATTGTCCCGAGCTCTGCCTGTCACTCCGCATGGAGACTTTGCTCTATGTCAACTTTCTTATTCTAATAAACCACTCAGACGTTGAGCTCTAAGGTGTCATCATTGACTACAGTGTATTTGAATACCTCAATTGATTAATATCATTTATTTGTAATCTCATAACATTAAAAACACTATGGCACATTGATTGCCATGGTAAATTAACTAATTTTTAAAATTATGTAAATATACTATATTGAGGCAGTTCAGTGAAAACCATATAGTCGATCACCATATTTGGTTATTTTTTATGTTTATAAGCTAAAGTTTTAAATATTCATTCATGGTTAGTTTTTTTTTCTCTTAGGCCAGCAAACTATTTGATAATAAAAATGTTCCTATTCCATGAAAAGTTGACAGAGATATCCAGATGCGTGTTTTTTTATCTACCATGTTTTACAGTGATTGTAACGTTATAAGGCAAAGCTGCACATTGTATTGCGGTGTAGTAGCATCACTCTTCATTAGAGGGAGCTAGAGCACTATAAGACACATTATGATTTGCAATAAATGCCAGGAACAAGACTTTTTGTTTAAAACAATCATAAAAATGTGGAAATCTGTTCATATTGCACAGTGTAGACAGACCTTTACATCAGCCCTTACCTTGACACCCCTCCCCCGCCTCACCTCTCTCTGAGAAGTCTATCAGGCCATTTCACATCTGTTGAGTGGTGGAGAACTGTGAGGACCTGTCAGGGGCTCTCATTCACTGATGTTTTATGGGACTGAAGCCCTCCAGTGCTGCAGTACTTGAGTGATAGGAATGATGTAGGAGGAGGTGGACGGTGACTGCATCCCACACTGTGTGCATTTCCACTGGAGCATTTGTGGCATCCTTCTTCACTCTTCTCTGCAGATTTAAGGTGACTGCATGTGCTAGCTTTGGGATAATTTACAGCTTGTTTACATCTGGCCCATTTCCCATCAAATCTGAAGAAGTATGAGGGAGTGTACTTGACACCATGCAGTATCTACAGTATCTACAGTATCTATCTATCTATCTATCTATCTTATCTTCCTCCCTGTCCTCTCTCGCAGCCCTCTAACCCACACACACATACATCTACTCCCATTATGATGAATCTGATTAATAAAGGGGCTGAAGCAGTGCCAGTGGGTACTCTCCTTGATTTGACTCTCTACTCCACAGCTGAGCTCCGTGTGATAACAGCCATCTCAGCATCTCAATATTTAGGCTCCAAATACCTTCTATTTCTCAAAACCTAATACTGTTTTCTATACTGTTTGTAGGTATACAACAAATAGACATTTTTAGGCATTCCTAAAAACCATTTGTATACGCCAGAGTGGCAGACACATGTTATTGTAGTATAATAGCGACATCAGGGTGTGTGAGGCACCATTTGTGCATGTCAGCACAATAGCAATGTGCAAATTAAGGGGTTTTATTTACCCACATTTCAATGTCCAAACCACTTAAACTTGGCTACAAACACTTGTAACAGTTCATTTAACAGTTAACAGGGAAAAGAGACGCAGCTCTTTCTAACCTCTTGTAAACTGAGATCCTTTTAATCAACAATGAACACACTAACAGTAACATTTATACCTGTCGGATCAGACAATGAACATGACACAAAAAGGAGGACAGAGGGACATGAGGTATATAATACTAAAGTAAAGGGAGTGTCTTAACTGCAGATAGTTCCTCGGTTTCATCCACAATTCTATTTTGCTCTGTAATTGAGCAAGAGCCTATAATTTAAGAAACGAGATCAACGTATTTCAGCTTGTGTCCTGGATGACCCGGATAAAAAACCGAAATGAATGTGTTGCTCGGTAGCTGTTTACCTTGTAAAGGACTACTGTGAACATCACCTCATGGCAGAACAGAGATTGAAAAAATGAAATGGTTCGTGGAAATGGAAACACAACCCAGCCTGTGCAGCGTAGAGACATGAGACTGGGCCTTCACAGCGTGTTATGCAGATGGTGCAAGGCAGAGACACATGGGGGAAAGAAATGTTACAGTGTTAACTCTCAGACAGTCTGAGAGTTAACACTGTGACATTTCTTTCCACCATCTGAGTCAGACTTACAGTATTTGGCATGTTATATTGATACAGGGATGCTTACGTAATAGATGTGTGTAAGTGTAAACACCTGCATGAATAAATTAACATGGCATACAGACACCTTGCTACACACGCAAATACACTAAAAATGCAATTAAGTGAATGTGATAAACTTGACAACAATGAATCTAACCAAAGCCTAGAATGTATCTGATACATGTCTTTTCTGTAATTGTTCCTATTCATCAATTATGTGACATGCTGTTTATAGATAGACAACATTTGTCACACAGTAAGTACAGCAACATATTACAGGTGCTTTGCAATATAATAGTTTACCACCAGGAGGCGATGTAAGCTGCTGGAAAGAAATCCACAAGAGTACATTTCATTATTCTCTTTCTGTCCTTTTGTTTGCTCCAGCGTTTATTTCCAGCTGGCTCAGACTGAGATAGATCTAATCAAACCAATACGTGGCACATTTCTAATATTTCTGATTTCAAATTAAAACCTTTTTTTGTTTAAATATTTTACACTAAATGCTTGGCATGTAATAATGGATTGGGAGCTATATGTGAGTGTGCAGTGAGAGGAGAAAAGCACAGTAATAAGAGGGAGATAATGAAATAAGAACTACCAGGGATTTGCAAAGGGGAGAGATGAAGAGGAAGTTGTGTTGATAAACATGTCTGTAACATCTAATTTGGCAGTTGGAGTGGGAGCCTGGAGCCCCCAGATGGACACTCCGTATAGTGGGAAGCACAAAGAAAAAGGTGTAGAGTTTATGACTTATTATTGCTTAGATTAAAAAGGGGCAACTGTTTCTACGTGGAATGGAAGACAGGCATGTAGACATGTTGAGCTTTATGGATGAAAGCTGTTACCAGTCAGATCCTTTGAGTTTTTGAAAACACGTGTTGGCATGTTTAGCTGGTGCCATGTTATCTGTACATGTGCTTAAATTCATCCACAGAAGTACACCTTATATAATTACTGATTCTTTTTTGCAGGGGTCGGTGGGGGGTAAGTGTTTAGGACCTAAATGCAGATCTTCCAGCTAAAGGATAGTCACAATTTGTCAAAAACTAATTGTTTGGAGAAATGGAAGCAATGCTCAAGGTCCAGTATCTTAAAGTGACTATATGTAACTTTTGAGTGTTTCTGAAGCTCTGTCATTTTTCACATAATGGTCTTAAATGACCGATTTCAATTTTTCCTGCGTAGTCACATAATGATTTGTGGCAGGTAGTCGTATGGATGGCCAAATGAAGTTTTGTGTTGAAAATGTAAATGAATGAATGATTTTCTGCCTGAGACAAAAATTCAATGCGACTGTATGACGTGTCTGTAACGCTAACTCAGCAATGTAAAACCGTATGGAAAAGACCTTTACACACCTAAACACTACCACTACCCAAACTGAAAGTTACATGTAGCCACTTTAACGTGTTATTTCTTTATGTGCCAATTCTGCGTTCTTCTTTATTTTCTGTGCAACAACGTTGCGTTTAGAGATACTTGAGGTAAGTAAGTAGGCCAGTTCAGTTTACTGCAGTAAGATGAGCTTTGTAATTAGGCTACCACATATTTAATTCACTTTATTGGAACTACTCAGCTATGTATGAACATATAAAACCACTACCTACATGGAGGACTGGAAGCTCTGCAGTGCGGGTGTTAGGAGTGCTTTGCAATCTTAACCTTTACATCTCATCATTTTTCATCCAAACACATCTCTTTGGCTTTATTTGATCTGATTTCTGAGTGGAGCTTGATGGCTGTGCATTATTTGCAACAACCCCAGCAGTCCTAAATTATGTTATGCACATCTGTGAGTCCCACACAGGCCCAATTACAGTCAGCGGCACGTGTGGCTATGTAGGTGTAATTGGAAAATCAACATGGTGTGTGAGTAAATGTGTAGGGCCTAATTGTCAAGTCAGCGGGGTGTGCAGCTGCGCCCTGTGCAAACACTGTAGGAAGGACATTTTAAACCTCTTCTATGTGTTCATGAAGATGTTTAAAATGTCCTTCCTACACAGATTTTGTGTTTTTGTCTCTGAAAGAAAATATACTTCATCCCTGCGGGGATGTGAGCTGTGATTAAACTTATTACTGTCTTTCCAGTATGGTGCGTAATGCCTTGGACACCATTTGTCGTCCATTTTTAGATACACCTTCACAAACGTACCGCATACTGTGACCTCAATTGTGCCAGTTTACCTCAAGCAGGGGATGTTTTTTGCACATCATTCCCCTCTCTCTCTCTCCCTTTCCCCTTTTTTTCCTGTCACTTCTATACTATCCACTATCGCTTGAAGCTTCTTCTTTTTGAGATTTAAAACAGAGGAAATACAATGTTTAAAAAGAAAGAAGGAAGATATGTCCAATCATGATGAGATAATGAAGCTGTTTTCTTTTTGAATGCAGCTGTAAATTATCTGCACTTTTGTTTGCTGTAGTTGGATCTTTGGTGCAGTCTTGCCCAAACAAGATTTTGACAGAACATTTTTTTCTTCTTATTTATAGATCAAAGTAACCCAGAGACTCCAAGAGAGAGACAATACTGCATAATGCAAACTTGGCCAATTATCCAACAGTCTGATATCATATCATGAGTGCATCTCAGTGAGTTATGATTTTAAACTCAAGTTTCACTATTTCTTCTTCATAATAATAGTTATTATCCTGTTGGTTGTGATAAGACAGATTCTGTGTATGTTCGGGGAACACACAATGAGAATTTAGAAACTTTTGTGGTCACTAAGATTAATGTGAAAGAAAATAGAGATGGTATTTCATACATTTAATTAACTGTTACAATGTGTCCATTCATTTGCTGTATTAATCAGGGCTTCTAAATGTAGGGCAATGTTTTTTAATGAATGAAGTCAGGTTTTTTGCTGTGATATGAGCAGCCTTCGTGACGAGACTGCAGAGCACATAAGTTGCAATAAACTTGTAGATGTAAGAGTTTTTTGGGGGCAGTAGAGCAGAACACTGTTTCGTCAGTGACCTCTCTTTTATACCCTCTGAACCCTTTTCAATGCACCCTTCATTTCTGCCTCAATCTCTTTCACAATTTTCCAATAAACTGTCCTCATTTTTTCTTTGGTCCTGCGCACAAAGGTGTTTACTTGCTTTATGTGACGCCAAGATTACCTCTGCCATTGTCCAGCTGTGCGTGTTGGTAAGGCGACCAGGCGTCTCCATGGAAACCCAGTTTAAAGGTCAGCATTTTGCAGGTGCTCTTGGCCAAGATGTAAATATGCAGTAAATTGAAGCCTCGTGACTGGACTTTGAGTGAATATGGGGTGTTCATGCGGTGTTGTTTCTTCTTCATTTTAAAACTAACATTGATGTTAGGCTACACATCTTGCTCCCTTAAACCTAATTTTCTTGTTTAGACAGAATGAACCCCTTAGAAACGTTCTGGGAACCGTCTCTGAAGGTTTAAAAAAAAAAAAGAAAAGCTCCCGGGGATCCCCAGGGAACGTAACTTGGAAGTTCTCTAATGGTCATTTAAAAAAAAAAAAAATGTAATTCAATGACAAGGAATAATGAGAAAACAATAACGAAAAGTTCAGGAACGTTCTCTGAAAGTTAAAAAAAAAAAAACTTCAGAGAACAGATTATAATACCTGGAGGGTCTCTAAAGGCTGTTTTTCATAACTAATTTAAAGGTACAATATTTATTTAGAAGCTGGCAGGCTGGTTAGTTGCTAATGCTAGCATGCTATTCCACCAAGCTTCCATGCTACATGAATTAGCCGGACAGAGTTTGCACTAGTTTGCAAAAAAACTACTTTTCCTGTGCTCAAAGCTCAACAGACTCTACAGTCCACAGGTACAAATTAGTTTTGCACCAAATGTATCGCCAAAAGTGTGCGTGTAAATATCAATCTACACATGTGTGAATAGTTTTTCTGTGACTTCACATTCAGAATACAGGTGTGTGAACATTTTCCACATATGCAAATTTCAACTTACAAGTTTAGATTTTTTTTACAAGCTCTAATGTGTTTTTTTCTTTCCGTGACTTCAAATTCAGATCAAATGTGTGTGAATATTTTTAACAAGTGCAAATTTTAACATACAAGTTCAGATTTTTTGTTCTCACATTGTATTGTACAAGCTCTCACATTTTTCACCATGTTCACCTTCATAGCTAGCTAGCCTGGCTCTGTCCAAAGGTCACAAACAGGGTTTTATGTTTTTTTTTTTTAAATAGCTAGTCAGGCTTTCTGTTTTACACTCACTTCGCTAAACTAAGCTAACTGACTGCCGGCACACTAACCGTAGCCTACAGTAGAGTGGTACTAATGTTCTCATAAATAAAAGTAAGAACTATCAAAGAAAACAACTGCAATTCCCAAAATGTTTACCTCTTCTTTTAAATATGTTGACGTTGTTTCATTTTTGGGGATTTTCAGGTGCCGCCAAAAATTCTGCCGGATGTCCATAAGTTTCGACCAGATGTCCCTCACCTTCCGCTTTCTTTGTGTTGGCATTTTAAACTCTTTTTATAAGGATGGATAAAGGTGCTCTAAGCGATGTTGGTTGACGTTACTTCTTGTTGACGTTCAAAGTATGTAAAAAAAAAATGTCTACCTTGCCCTTCCCTCCTCCTCATCGCGTCTCTTCCCCATCCCTTCTGTGCTTCCGCACACTATCCCCTCCAACCCCCAACCCCAAATCCTTCTAGTTGGTAATTGGCTGGAACCATAGACTGTTAATATTATATAAATACATTCTATGGCTGGAACACTGTTTGTGTTTGCTTCGTGGTGCAGGTGGGGACCCTGTTGTTTTTGTTGCCATGTGAAGACCCTGGGCTGGCTGTAGAGACTGCGGTTTTTTACAGTGTGTTCTGGGGACAGTCAGCTTGCGGGTAGTGAGGACATGTTTGCTGTAATGTGACAACCAATGTTGTAGCCTAAAACATGCGTGACATTGCTTAGAGCACCTTTAACTGCTCCTCAGATCTCTGCAGGGTAAATCCAGACAACTAACTAGACTATCTGTCCAATCTGATTTTTCTGTTGCACAACTGAAACAACAACAAAGTACAGACGTTCCACCAAAACAAGTTCATCCCCGAGGCCATTTTGTATTAACCTGGATGCCAGCCGAACTTAGCCCTGCCCACAACATTTGAGGTTGGGAAGTTCGGTCTCGATTTGATCAGTTGTGGACTAACTACGCTCGAACCAGAGCTGTTTGAACCAATCAAATTGTCAGGGCGGGCTTTATACGATGATGGACAGATGAGCAACAGTAACGTAATCAACCACGTCACCAAAGAACGCTTGGGTTGAATTTGTTTAAAACAAAGATGGCTACCGCTTGAGAACTGAGATGTGCAGATTCCACCATTACATCTGTTATAGAAGATATCGACAGCAAATTAATTTTAAAAGAGGAATAGAGAAATGCGATCAAGGCAATTGTCGATCGGAAAGATGTTTTCGCCGTCCTTCCTATCAGATTCGGCATACATCACATACTCTGTTGCTCTGATTGGTTGTAGGTCTATCCAATTGTGTGCAGAGGCATTTTCTTTCCTGGTTCTTTTGAAAGACTACATAATCACAGTACAACCAATCAATGTATCAGACTCATATTCTGACTAGTTTCTGAGTATGACAACATCAGGCTAATTTTGCTCTGTCATGCAATGCGAAATCCTACACACTACCAAAAGTAAGTAATCCCTACATGACATTATGTGCCACCTAATAATAGACACTTGGCAACTGAGTTAGCAGGCAGCAATTTGTATACATACTGTGAACGACTTATCAACTCAATTTAATTTGAACTTTTCAAGCATGTAGCACCTTGTTTATTTTGAGCTGCTGTTTTGAGTCAAAACCAGAATAAAAAAACAGTGGTTAGAACATGTGTAAACTTTGCAATAAAATGGCTTTATAATACCCTTCCTTTTTTCAGGTAACCAAAAAATTCTCCTGAAAAAACTAAAAAGTGTTGTTGATCTCCCCTATTGTCTTCCTATATTGAATCTGGCCAGAGATTTAACTCCTGGGGATGTCTCTGTATATTACTGAGAAGTTTATGAGCAGGACATAATAAATCCATGGCTAACTTCCTCCAGCTATCCAATTTATGCAATTGACTGTATATATATATATATATATATATATATATATATATATATATATATTTGCAGCTATGTGTTCATTGCTCTACTGACAACTGTATTGAAAGAAGGATGGCATCACTTACGTACCAGCCAGCTCTAAATGCCTTCAATCATCTTTAGAAACTAATGAACTGCACACAGCTGCTGCTCTCCAACTGCCGTGTACAAATAAACAAAAAATATATTGGTGCCGTAGAGAATTCAAGCAGCGATAACAGGCGCGTTGAATGTTTCACTTTTGTAAAGTGTGATAGCCTTGTGTATGATTGTAAGTACAAAATGTGAATGATGTACAGGTGGGGGGGAGCTACTGTGTGTTGTCATTTCCCTCCCAGCCCTGAGCTGTAAGTAGGACCCTGTTCTTCCCTGACTCCCTTTTTGTTTACCTCTCCCCTTTCCACTCCTGTTTCCCTTTCCTCATATTTCACCTCCTGTCTCCTTTGTTCTCCCTTTTCTCCCTAATACGTTTTTTTTTAGCCTCTTTGGGATGTGTTACAAGTCAGTGATCAGTGACACCATGTTTACTGTGTAGGACTGCAACAATTTTTCCTCCTTTGGCAAACAAAAAATGCCGATCAAAGTAAAGGTGCAATACTTTTTTTATTCAACAAATTACATTATATTTACTTATAAATGTTTTGAATATGAATGTTTCCCTGTATTAAAAGCAACAACTCCTCCCAAACAAACAACATTTATAGGTCAGTTATTCCTACCATTTAATGCAACCCATTGGAGCGTTTCATGAACTTACACCCCCCCCCCCCCACAGGAGCGTTTCCATCCTCATATCTAAAGGACGTAATTGTCGCAGTGTAAAACACGTTAATTATGTTAGTTTAATTATGTTCAGGCAGTACAAATTACAAGTACAAATTGGTTAAGTCATGGTTTGGGTTAAAATCCGTACATCTGTTACGTTACTTAGCTTTTGGTTACGCACGTGACACAAAACATGCTGCGTTAATTTTGTTGCGTAAAGTTAAATGTTAAAGTACTGTGTTTTTAAAAAATACTTTATTACCTTAATTCTTGCTTTGCTACCATCAAAATTACCAAAGCCACTAGAGGGCATTGCTACTATAAATGTGATGTGAGTCATAATTTTGCTGCTTGAGCGAACAAGGAGGATGGGGGTGTTTTTCAGAGGACAGTGTCTTTTAAGGCCTATAGAGCAATTTTTATGTAACAGGCCTCTCTGTCCTGTAATCTTTTGTTGGGCTGCCATTTGGTTTACACTTCAACCAATCAAATTGTATTTGTAAAGCTCCCCATATAGACCCTTTGCAAACACGTGTAAAAAAAACATGTTTGCAAAGGACAGTGTAATAGATTAGCAGAAAGTTAGTTTCAATCAGTTTTAAATACATACTACTAAATAAACTGTAATAATAATACTTTCTTCTTCCTGGCTTCTATTGAACAAGAAGTTGTCGCGCCATTATTGGTCAAGGTAGGGCATCTGGTAGGTGCTCACAAAGAGCGGTATTTGGAGAAGTTGGAGATCGGTTGGATACCAACCCTTCCCTTCTTCCTGTTATGTTAAGCTGTAGTGTGGACCACAGAAGTAGATTCAGAACACAGACTCAAAGTTAAAAATGTTTTTTCACTAGAGACTGAGAATGAAAGCCTGAGGCGTTTACCACATTGTGAGTGGAAATAATCTGACTGTGACTGGAGAGCTGGGTTTCTTGTACTGCTGTTGATTGTGATAGAAGCCAGGTGTGCCCAATAATGCCTGCAGTGCCGCACCCTGCAGAGGAAGTCAGGAGAGGAGACACACGGAAAGACTGACAGGGAAAAACAAACAGAAAACACAAGAAATCTGGGGGTCACAGACCGGGCTGTGACACTCCCTACCTCCGTTTTCACAGCCCTCATTAAATCGGTAAGTCTGCCCGACTTCAGTCCACACAATCTGTAACACCAGTTATCCCTGGGCACTGGTGCTGATCTCAAAGCTTTTAAAAGTCTGGAGGCTTACCAGTTCTTTGTAGCTGGCTGGGTTACAGGTATGCGATGCTACGCTAACGGGGGGGGGAGATACCTCATGATGGCAAAGATAAGACATTAAACTAGGGTGCATTTTGTTTTAACACATATAATTGTAACATTTAGCCATTTTCTTACCTGTGATTGTATTCGCTGTGTAGCCTATATTAAGATTTGACCGGTGGATATTATGACGATGGGCAGCAGCTAGAGAGCTGTCCAAAACTAGCTGCAGCCTGCTGGTCGGCTAGGCTAGCTGGGGTAGGTGCTCCGCAGACCCGCATTTAACAATTTTTACCCGCATTTTTTGGCCTTTTTGAAGCTAGTTTCTGTGTCAAACCATTAATTTGACTGATATTTGTTATATGTGTTAAGTTAAATGATCAAGAGAACAGCTTTCTTTTTGGGATATGTAGGTCAGTGAATAATCAATGATATTTGGTTAGCCATCACCTGTCGTTAGCATTCCATTGACTCCCAATCATTTTGGCGGCACTTTGACAGCGAATAACTTTGAAAGAGTCTATTTGTCCATTGTTTATTTCTAAAGAAACAACAATGTATAAAAGGTTCCATTGCCTTGCATCTAATGTTGTGTTTTAATGTGACTTCCTGTCGCACAGTAGAGAAATTACGATATAGTCAGGAAAAGCTTGCTGGCATTTTCAACACACATTAGCTGTTTAGGTTTAATTACTAATGTTATCTAACTAGCATTTTAGTTAGTAACAATTAGCCTGTGCCTATGTTATCTCCCAACATATGCCTACGCTCGCCGTCTCTGCAAGATTCAGAAAGATACCGATTTGTCTTGGCAGAGGTACAGACAGGTTGCTCACGTCACATCTACGTCTTCAAGCTCAGTTTGAGGCTGTGCATTATGCTCGGTCATCACTGGAAAAGTGCTTCTGATAGCCTGGTCTTTGTCAAAATCTATGGTGTCGCTGTGTCCATTTCTTATACTGTCTATGATTGCAGGCAAAAAAAAACAATGCAGAGTTTTAAAAAGTAATTAAATAAATATGGAAACTGTAATGATTTTAAAATGATTTCCTGCCTCATTTCCTTCACAGTCTTAAGGACAAAATACTGCACAAAGCAGCTTGATCACTGATTCACTTGTTTTGCAGCCTGGAGATAAGAACTGTGTTAACAACTTTTTTTAAGATCAAATTTGTATTATTATTTATCTTTTTAACAGATGACCTGTGTCAATTACTGAAAATGTCACGTACTGAAGGTACATGCGTACAAACCTGTTTGGAGTTGGGGAAAGTATAAAAATGAAACAATAAAAAGATTGTTTGAAAAAGATGCCCCAGGACACAAAAAGCCGTGTAAAGCCCTGCACTGAGCCCTCTCCACCAGAGCGGTTGCATAATAGGAGCTACTTTAATTGTGTATTCAACTGATTAATCTGGCTTGGAGAGAATATTAATGCCTGAGTTGCCAAACACACATGAACAGAATCATAATGTTCTCATTATAATCATTGAGCTCTCATTTACATCTGATGTGGAGAGCAACTGTGCCAAAAGGGTTGTGCTGATCTTTATTATGTAAAGAGCCCAAAGTGCCTTCACACTTCTTATCACCAGGGGTCATAGTTTTGTTGCAGTAGGTTATTATTCAAAACGATCCTCACCACGGGACTCTACTACAACCACGGAGGAAGAAGGGGGACGTACGTACATAAACAAAGGCCTGCTGAGACAAAAGATTTTTTTTTAAATGGGAGTAACCAAACAAAATAATCTAACAATCTGTTCCCCTACAAGCCTAGTGAGTTTGTTTTATTCCAGCGGCAAGGGGAATCGAATTGAGGCACAAGAGAGAGTGTATTGTGGTTTAAACAATTCCGTTTATAAATTCAAATTACTGAAACAAACACACATGCAAAGACGTAGTATAGCAGTTACAGAATGATGATGTCATTTTAGTTCAAACACAGCCTTTAAGGCTAATAAGTTTCTTCTCTGAAAATCCATTGAGGCCTTGCACACAAGCCAGTAAAGAGAAACTGTATCAATAAACATACAAATAATGTTGTTTAAACCTAAACTAAAACAATTGTTTTAGTAAAAACAAGTGAAGGTAAGATAAAAAAAATTGGTTGGAAATGAAGGACTGGTGGATGGAGATGATGGCCAGAGAAAAACAGAGTGGACACTGCAAAACAAGACAGAAAGAAAAGCTGGGGGATTCAATGGACGCTAAATAAAATGATCATTTCAATTTGAATTCAGATATCTGGAATTGGTGGTTAAATGCTTTTGTCAGAGCAGCAGGACAGACAGAAAGAGAAAGAGGGGAAAAAAAGAGGGAGGGCTGAGAGAGAAACATGCCAACAACTAAAGCTGGGAGATTTTAGACTGTAATGTTGTTGTGAGGCAGCGCAGATCGTGTGACAGTGTACTGGTTCAATTTATTAAGCATGTGCAGGCAGCTCATACCTGTTTATCGCTTCATGTTTGCATGGGTCATGCTACTGTAAGTAGGTCAGAAACACATGGCATACAGTATCATGCTGATTCATCAGGGATAAGTAAATCCTCAACAGCATGGCAGGGGCCTATCTTAATTCACCCTTTAATAATATAATGGAAATTCGGGACACCGCTTTGTGTGTGTCTTGAGGACTTAATGGCAACCGCTGCCTCACTGCGGGACTCACGTCTGTGCAGTTAAAAGATTATTTGTAATGTGCACATGATATTTTATTGTTTCGGTATATGTCATGGGTTGAGGCAATCATTGGAGACTGAAAAGCTGTAGTAAAAGTCTCTGGATTCACTAGTCTAGTCCATTCTTGCAGGGGGCTCACACGTTGAACATGTTATGTTCTAACCTTTAAAGTTTTCATAAAATCAAACCCATTTTTTACACTATTCATAGCTGGCATTGTCTCAACACTGTTATGCTCTTGAATTAAATCTCCATACACTAGGTGTCATTGTTAGTGTCAGAGTCCGCGATCCCAGGGCTGAATTCATATCACCTACAAATGCACGATGGATTGGTGTGAAACGATGCAGCATGATATCCAGAGGTACGGTTTGTAAATTTGTCTTATTGATAACAGCATCAGGTCACTGTTCCCTCTACCATGGCTGTGTCAGAGATGTATTAACGTTCCTGCTAACTCAACAATTGCCACTGCTTGAAGATCCCAAGGAAACCCTTTACCTGGTGAAGCATTGAGTGGCTTCTCTCGTAAAGATGCAGTCACAGGAAACAAAAATAGGTTGGTCACGGATGTTAGCGCCAGCAGCAATTGTTCATCAAAAATGTAGTTTTTACAATCAAGCCACAGCTGTGTGGAAACCAACTGCACTGTGTGCAGCATAAAAACAATCGGCAATTTATTTTGATTGACTTCTCTATTGAAACAACAGGAGTTGTAATTATTGTAATTAAGAAATAATTATAATAATAATAATTCTTTACATTTATATAGTGCTTTATCATTGACACTCAAAGCACGTCACGGTGGGGACTGCTTTCTAACACCAACGTGTAGCACCCAACTGGATGATGCACGGCAGTCTTATGACGCCAGATGCTCCCCACACATCAGCTTGTTAGAAAGAGGAACATATTTTTAGTGGTGGGGAAAACCTGAGTACCCAGAGAAAACACACACACACATACACAGGCTTGGGACAACCAGGGTTTGAACCCTACACCTTCTTGCTGTGTTGCCACAGTGCTAAACATTGGGCCACAGTGCTGCCGTGGTAAAGGAGTGTGGTAAATACTCCTTAGGTGTCACCAAATCCACCTGGACTGAACTTTTAAAGATGAAAACTTTAAGGTTTATAAATATGCAATATTTGATGATATCCATAGAGCTCACGGTAATTCAAAAGTGTCCCTCAATTTATCACATCAAGGCCTACTGTTTTTTATATTGGGAATGAACTTTTAACCACAAAATCTGAATCATACAGTGCCGTTTCATTTAGGAATTAGTACTTTGAATTATGTGTGATAGTAAGATTGTATTCATATCTAGCCGAAGGGAAGACAGAAAGAAGATGGCATCTTAGGAAGAGCGCTATCTCTCAATGTCTTTAGTCATACAGGTAGATACAGTAGAAGGAGATGAGGCTCCCTGGCCAGCCATTACCAGCACTTGAAAGATAGATGGTTTTTGGTCTGATTGCCACAGGCCAAGGACACAGCGCAGTCATGGTTATGATTTAAGACATTTCAAGTGTGTGTGAAATTTGAAACTTTCCTTGGTTTGATGGCTCAGACCAAAACACATGTCAGCCATTATAAATTCAAAGGCCAATCTTTTCCAAATGTAACACCAGTAGAGGATTGTAGGTGCTCTTTCAGCTGCTTCTTGAAAGGTGTGACTGACTGTCTTCATACATGCTCAATGTCTTCCTCCAGAGCATCTGGCAGGAGCAAATGGATCACACATTTTTTCAAAGATGCATTCAAGCGTGCCAGGATTATAGCTTGACATACACGCCGCCTACATGCAAAGACACACACACATAACCGAGTTCTATGAGGGGCCGTCAGGGACATTATTCAGAATTACCTCTCACAAACACATGTGAAATGCTCTTACATACACTACT
>NC_048415.1:19082139-19113332 GCF_013103735.1 Etheostoma cragini
GTGTGTGTGTGTGTGTGTGTGTGTGTGTGTGTGTGTGTGTGTGTGTGCGCGCGCGCGCGCGCGCGCGCGTGGGTGTGCATGCGTGTGTGTATGCATACAGTATGTTGGTGTGTCTTGCCACGCGTGTGAGTCTTTGCATGCATTTATGCGTGCATTTGTGGGTGTCACTTCACCTTCAGGGCAGATGATTCATTACAGACAAGCCATGGGGTCGGGGGCCCTGTCAGCGGCTGTTGTCATGGAAGCGAGTGTTGGAAACAGCAGATCCCCTTTCAGTATCATCTTCAGATTGTTGGCACATCGACTTGCCCTTCTCTCTCTCTCTCTCTCTCTCTCTGTTTCACTCTGTGTGTCCTCATTGTCTCTCTGTACTGCTGTGTTTCATCTCATCTCTCTTGCTCACACTTGCTTCTCTGATAGGATTTCTCGTTTTATTAGTTTTCATTCTACATGGATAAAAAATACTTGATAAAAACAAATGATTTTTTTTTATCCCTAATCGATGTTCAGACAACTACTTCTGCTATGCTAAAATATGCTAAATTGCTACTTTAGCTGGATGTCCTCAGCGTAGCATCTTTCTATTTTCTAGTGCAAGATGCAGGATTATTGTTAAAATGGCTCCCTGGTAGACACACACCAGGTCATGCTCATGTCTTCTGTTTCTCAGAGAATCTGCAATCACAGTAATTTCCGCACTGTAAACATGTACATGTCACACACACAATGCACCCTGGGAACCTGTGACCCAGCTGTGTGTGTATGGCTGCCATACATAGATTGTCTATCGATCTTCGTCCGGCTTGACGTCTCTCTTTTCTTCTTGGTAAGGTGGTTTGTAGAGGAAATTCAGTGATGGGTGTGGAGAAAATGTGTAAAGCAACAGGAACTTATGGCTACCTTCTACAGTATGTGTCTCCAAGAATACATTTTGCTATAATTATATACAAAAACACTGCTGGTAATAATGACATCACTCTAATGCCATGTGTTGTAGCCATAGAACTGAGGACAGGATTTGCATTTAATTAACAATGAAGGGAAGGGTGGGAAAAATCCCAGCTGGTGGGAGGAACGAGATATAAAGTAATGAACTATCAGGCCTTACAGACAGAAGCCACACAAATGCCTTTGGATCTTTGGACCTATGTATTGCAGTGAATGCTTGAGCTCATCTGAGCCTGGATCAGTCATCTCATCCAGTCATAGCAGGCTGCTGTCCTTAGTCCAGATCCAGTCTTATTTAATATTCCTCTAGACTCCATTTTTTTTATCTCACAGATGTAATCTGCCATAATCTCTTCTGGATTCCTGTGTTATCTATTAGGCTGTCTAAATGGATGTTTATTCCTCTATCCTTGTATGAAACCGTGTCACAATTCTGCAAATGCCTGTGGTCCCCTCTTCCTGTCATGACTGTCAGATGCAATATTATCTAGATGGAGGCAGAGCATTATCGACAGACAACAGGACAAACACTGTGTGTGGACGCAGCACGAACAGATACACCATGGTAAATGTCACCTTTAATTGGATGCCTATTGTTAAGATATTGCCCGTCAAGACAAAATAAACAGCGTGACCCCTGGTGACAGGATGTGAAACTAATGTGTACCTGAGGGTGATAAATCCAGCCATCTCTAGTATCAACAGTTGCTGAGCAAGGACAAATACCACGTCAAAAGTGAACTAAAGGACACTCCAGCTTCCTCCTTGCCTGTTTGTTAGCTCATTAGCTAACGCTTCCTATGTCACTTAGTTAGGGCAGGGTAGGCTAGCGTTCAAAATTATTCAATACAGCTAAATCTATTATTTAGCTCTTATTACGAGAGCCGTCTCTGTGTTATGTAGAGTGTTTCCTGGGTGTCTCCACAACGTGTAGATAGACAATCACAAACATTATTAGATCTTTGTAGAAGCAAGCTAGATGCTAATTGGCTCACTGACGCTGATGAGATACTCCTTAATTATTGAAATTGGCTATTGAATGACGAGGCCTTTTTTGATACTCGATACTTTAAAGGAAATTCAATTGGGGCCTAAAAAGTATTACATTTGGTATTTCACTTTGCCACAAGCACATCATAATTGATGACATTTTCGGTGAACCACAGAATACTAAGGCAGCGGCATTAGTGCAGTTTCATTTAAAGGTTATTCTCAGTGAGAGCACTTAAAGAATAACACTGGCCGATTTTTAACTTAATCTTGACCGCTATGTGTCCACGAGTACTGTCAGTAGGAAAAAAAACTCAAAAATTGGGGCTAGCAAACTGGAGATGTTGCAGCTAATGGCCCTAGCTCCCAGTTAGCTACAATAGCAGTTGTGGTGGCGCCTTTGTGCCTCTCACCGCAGACACAAAATGTAATTGAAATTGAGGCGGTTCAGCCAGGTGATAACTTTGGTGATAATCCTAACACAGCAGTTCCGTGTGTAGTTGTTCGGTGAACCCCCTTATCCCGGACACAGCTGCTCAGTTAGCTGGCCGAGCTAGCTACCAACAGTATCGAGACGTGGTAAATGACATTTCAAACTTTGAATTTAAACAGTTTCTTCATAACGTCTGACTTGAAAATGCATTATGTTGTCACGTAAGGGCCCTGTTCATGCTGCACAGACATTTAAATTGCATTTTGTGTCTGCTAAGAGGCACAAAGGCACTTTAAAATACACCCCCACTACTGGAATTTTAGCTATCTGGGAGCTCTTGTCTTTAGCTGCAGCAACTCCAGTTTTATACCACCAATTTTCTTGGCTTCCATAACCCCCCCCCCCCCCCCCCCCCCCCCCCCCCCCCCCCCCTCTCTCTCCCCTTTAGGATGAACTATAGTGACATTTGTGATGCTCAGACTTTTCATCTGTTTTCCATCAAGCAAAGAAAAACTAAATGATACGCCGCTTAGGAAGACCCTGGGAGACAATAAAAAGCTACAAAATAGCTTAAATAGACTGTGTGACACGATCATTTTATCAGCTGCTGTTTCCAAGGTAAAGAATACATTTATAATTTATAGTCAATTTGTGACATCAGTCTGGAGATATTGGTACTTCAAGCACACATTTCAGCCAGAAACCAGTCAGGACATCCTTCTTGTTGTGGAGGAGAAGGGAACAATTAGTCAAAGGAACAGGAAGAAAAGGAAGAAACCCCCTGTAGTTTGGTACACTGACCTATTGATGTGAACCTGGTGCAGGTGAAAGATAGGTACAAACCAGATTACAGCCACAAAGAGAGTCCAAGGGAGAGAGACTAGTGGCCATTTGAAAGGGGAGAAGGGAGGGGATTTAGCAGGATGAGGAAGAGGAGAGGAGAGAGGATTATGGAAGCCAGAGCCTGAATCCTAAAATAATCCTGGGCTTTATTCGCCGTGGGGCAGAGGCCAGTTTGAGCTATTAAACTGTTATTGCATTCGTGCGCCACAGTTTGAACATGCAGAAAACACTTCAGAATGTGTGATCATCACCACCACCACCTCTGTTGTAGAGGAGGAGGTGCTTGATTCCTTCTTTAGTTTAGTACATCTCTCTGGCCCAAGACACACAAACACACACACACACACACACACACACACACACACACACACACACACACACACACACACACGCGCATCGGCAGGCGCGTTCATTCTGTCTGCCTTAATCCGGAAAGCTGGTTGGGAGCTACAGGCCTGTATTCTAAATTCCAAGCACCTCCTCCTTTCCATGCTCCATGCTCTAATTTGGGTATTGCCATGGTTACATAAGATTCAGGGTCAGCGGGTCAGTTACGTTACAGGCAACACTGGATGGATGTGTGGCAGCTTCATGGCGACAGAGGGACATAATCATGTATAAAAAAGAAAGATGGCAGATGAGGATCAGGAAGGAAACCATCAGACTGACAAAACCACCTAAATAGGAGGAAGAGGAAGTTTACAACCATAGAATATCATAAAGCAAAACAGTCCTACTGTACTTTTCCCAGTATTGTATTTTTATACTGTACATTCAGAAAGAAGCAAATACTTATGTTCTAATGTCTTTTTCTGTTTTGTGTTGAGCAATTACACAAGTGTGACAGAGAGGACCTGTAGAAAAGTATAGAAAAAAGACTGTATACAAGCATGTAGGAACGATAGATGTCAGAGCATAAAACATGCATAGGTGGTGCTGAGAGACTATAAAGTATAAGCTTTTATTCATGATAAAGAACAAAAGCTTCACAGTGGAAAAAGACAGAAAGACAAGGAGGAGACTCACCACGCATGCACCAGGACAGGAGAGGGCGGGGTGTGAAAGCTCTGTGTTGCTCCACTAACCTACTTACCATAATCTCTCTCTGCTCCTCATTTCATAATTGTGTCTGAGTTACATGATACACTTGTCATTGTACCCATGTTTGCAAATTGATTATTTTCATCTGCACTGTTTCTGTTTTCTTTCTATTGCACGCCCACATTTCTAAAGGAATAAAAATAAACTCAATGCCCTCTAATACACTAAAGATAGACAGACATAGAGACATACGTAAGGGGTGGCTGTGGCTCAGGGGTAGAGCGGACGCCTGCCAATCGAAAGGTTCGACCGGCAGTCCCATGTCGAACTGTCCTTGGGCAAGACACTGAAACCGGAGTTGTGTAAATGTGTGTGTTTATCTGATGAGCTGACGGCACAACCTCGGCCAGAGTGTGTGAATGGTGAATTCTTTCTGTACTATGTAAAAGTGCTTTGAGTAGTTATTAAGACTAGAAAAGTGCTATATAAAAACTACATTTACATGCATGTCTATTTTATGTGAATCATTTTGCATCAATACGTTTGTATAAAACATCAGTTTAAATGTTTTTAATGCATTGCATGCTTAATTATGCATTGCATTAAATGCATATGATATACATACCCTTTTGAGTTAAAAGCTCCCCCCCCCACTGCTTCTAAATTCATGAATTGATTGCAAAGTTAAGGTAACCATCTAACCCTAATTTCCGGAATGGAAAACAAAACCCAACAGCCCAACAACAACCTGTGGTCACACTTCTCCTCCACTAAGATTAGTGTTTGTAAATCTATCGAAATACTGCAGGTTTACAATGTTACATTCAGCTAAAGGGGAACTGATGGAATACTATTTTCCCCTATAATATACAGCATGTGTTAAAATAATTAGTGGCACAGCTAGTGTACCCCATATTATGTCCTTTGGAGTATCTCTATTTGTTTTGTTATAGGCTACAACTATGGTCCCCTGCTGTATGGAGGTTTCTGTTTTTCTTATTTTGTGTTCGTCTAATGCACTACAGCATCAGCATCGGCCTATTCTAACAATCAAACATGTCCATGTTTCATATTTTTGTGTTGAAAAGAACACAAATATGTGTTTTAGAGCAAGCTATGGTAACACTAACCAACATATGAGAAATGAGGAAAAATGTACAAAATATTACATTCATTATCGGTGCTCCTCCAAATATAAACAGATGAGTACCCATAGTATGGTGTGTCCAACTGAAAGCGATGTTAAAATACAGATTTTAGTAGTAGCCTGGTAGTAGTAGTGGTAGTAGCCTAGTAGTAGTAGACACACACACACAGACACACACAAATTGTAAAATGCATGTTGAAATTCCTACACATTACATTTAGTTGCCTATGTAACACAAATGTATCATAGTTCCTTTATATTGGGCAATAGTCAAAAAAACGTTACATTGCTGATGATTATAAAGGTAAATTGTCTGCCAGGAAATAAAACTCTGCGTTTGTTTGTTAAATAGTTCCCACGCTGGTTGACTGGTCGGTCTAAACTGAACTGTCTGAACTGACACACTGCCACACTTTCCCACGCACGCGAGAACCTCTTTGCGCGCGGAGTGTGGCGCGCGCCTCCGATCACGGGGCACGAGGCGGGCGGACCGCGCTCATGTGTTGTCCACGCGCCGAAACTAGGTTAGAGAGCCGCAGAGTCAGAGCGGGACAGACCTGTGAGAAGACACGGAGCTGTAAGCTAGTTGCTTAATTACCGCATAGGTGTTTTAGCAAACTGTCAGTCTGAGACTGGTGCAGCTGTCAGAAAGTAACAAACTCAACACACCGTTGTTTCTATTTATTTTAAGGTCGACGCACGCGAAGAAAAGGTAGAAAATCCATATGAGGATTTGCTGTTGTGACAATTCTCAGCTGCTCCGGTTCGGAGCAAATAAGTGCGCGTCGCTCTCAGTGTTTCTTGGCTTCCTTTCCACCTGGAGTTGTATGACTTGAAGACTTGGCTAGACTTCACCGCCGACATGAGAGGTGAGTTTGTGAAAATGTTTAAATTTGCTAGAATGTATTTTCAAGTCTGGTGCAAATAACTTTTGAGTTGTATTTAGCGTGTTGAAGGCACTGCTTTGTGACAGAGTCCAAAGTGCGTAGGCTCCGCATGCACGCTCGCACTGGATTTAAAACCATATTATATCAAAGAAATAAAAAAACAGCGTCTAGATTGTATGCAAAATTGTCACCTTACGGACTTTGGAAGTTGTTCAAGCTTAATAGGGTCCTAAGAAGATTTAGAATGTTTTGAAGTGGTTTATTTCAGCACAGATACATATAGGCTATAAAGGTATTAACATGAGTGTGGTTAGTTTAGTTTATTTGTACAAACTGTAACGGGGTTTTGTGTATTTATTCAGATTTGCCTTGGACGAACGCGTAGTTATGTATTATTTATTTCACCGGTGACTTATGTAAGAAAGAGAGAAAAGGGAGGGAGGGAGTGAGCGGAGTGATTCAGAGGCTGTCAAACCAAGCAAGAAAATCTGTTGGTAAGGGTTGTGTACGGTTAATAAATAGTCACCCCTTTCCTTAGAGATTTTTCCCCTTTTGATGTATTTTATTACACTTTCGTACGACTTCTGTATGAACCGTCCATTAACATAGTTTTACAATTTGGTATAAAAACTGGACATTTTTTTTCAAATTTTTAATTAGACGTTTTAATGTGCCTCAAATCCCTGATTGCGTGTTGAACTGTGTTTCACTGTTATAGTTAGTTCAACAGCCAGCATGATTTTGTTTTCAGCGTCAGCAGCATGGCGGACAGTGTGGGGGGACAGAGATAGAGAGAGCGAGAGGAGATTCTCCATTGACCCAGTTCTGTCATTGAGGATTAGAGCAAGTTTGTGTATGCCTGGGGGTGGAGGGCCATGGTCTGTCGTCATTACTAATGAGACAATGTTGATCATTTCAGTCAGTTATCAGGACAGAATGTTCCTCCTTTAAATATTGTAGATTTGAGCTGCACTGGGATAGCCTGAGTGCAATGCACCTTGCAAGATGCATGCTGCCTTTTATTAATTTTTCTTACAAAAAAAATCTGATGTTGTGCGAGACAGATTTTTTAAATATGAAATCTAAAAACATATATCTATTTGCTTATAGTACAATGTAAAATGGCATAATTGTTTGGTGGAGTTGTGATGTCAAAGACATGCACTGCAGTGAAAAACAGGATGTGAGAGCACAGCAAGCCCACATGTAACCATGAAGCACAGCAGGGTTCAGTTATGCTCAGTTTCCCTTGTCAGCTAAGGTTACATCAACCACAGTATGTGTCAGTGTAGTCAAGCGCGGCTTGTCAATCTGATTTTGTAAAAAAATACCACATTACCCACAATGTCATCTCCAGTCTTGAGTTAAATTTACTTTACAGAGAAAACACAAGTTACATAAGAGTGTGGATATCACAAGCAGTGTATTTATGTCCATTTATACCTGGTAGATCGCAACAATGCTGTTGTACTTGTTTATCTCTCAGAGTTATATGTGCAAACTGTTGCACAAACAGGTTAGGTAAGTATTATGCAACACAATCAAATAAACAAACTTCAATAAAGCACTTATAAATGTTATGATTTGTGGACTAATGCTGTGCAGAGGTGTGTTGGAGCTCAGTTAGCCCAGGTTTAAAGGTAGGGTGGCAGTAAAAAGGAAAGGGCGCTCTCTGCTCTCCAAGTTCACTGCTGTGCTGAGCTCAGCCTCAAAGCCTCTATCTGTTAGCGGCCTGGGGCAAGTTCACAGCAAGCTACAGTATGTGTCAAGGTGCCCTTTCTCTCTGACAACTGTGTGCTAAGATTCCTTTCCCTTTATCTAAAGCTTTAACTTGTCACCCAGCCTGTATGTTAGTATGCAAGCAAAGTGTCAGGTAATGTTAAGTCTGTGTCTTTCTGCTTATCATAACTATTAGGGAAACAATTCATTTGCTGCACAATATTTACTTAGAGATAATATTTTTGTTTGCAGTATCTAAAGTATTTTTGATAGACCATATCTATGTTCCAAGTAATGATAAGTGACATTTAAACAGACGTAAAGAGTTTTTTATTCAAGGCGACTGTGATTAATGCAGCATCGTCCTAAATTTGTTCTTGCGGTTTGGAGCAGCATGCAAAATTACATGCTGTGAACTGAATTCCTCAGTCTGGTTTTGCTTGTGTTGCAGAGGCCCACTAGGGTTTGGGCTTGGAGCTGCATAAACAGCACCATAAACTGAATGCACTTTATCCTCTCGGATCAATGGTGAGGGATTAGAGAGGCACAGAGGGTGAAGCCTGGTTTCTTGGCAGGCATAGCATTGTTGTTCAGCATGTGAATGTTTATTGTAAGATGAGTGGGGAAAGGTGTTAGGTATGTAGAATAGTACAGTTTTATACCAAGTCAACATGTTTATTGTTATTAATCCATTGCATGAAATAAAAGAAAAACCATGCAGCAAAGAAAGTGAAATAATCTCTCTATCTTCACCTGGTTGGGCTGACAGCTGTACTGTTGAAATTCTTTTTAATAATAATAATAATAATTAGATTCTTCAAAACTGTCGGGAAAGTAATTATGTTTATTACATTTTATTGATGGTATCCCCAACAAGATGAAAGAAAATGATTTGGTCACTTGTAATTTACATTTTTGTAAATTTTTTTTAATATTCAGTGTTACACTACTACTCTAAAAACCATTGGCTACGGCTATGGTTAAGAGAGATGCATGATGCAGGCCTTTACGTGCATTCTGAAGTGCATTTATAAAAGTGTGGGGTTAGCTTCAGGTCATAAAATACTCTCTGGATTCTCTAGGTAGGTCATGGGAAAGAGGAGGAGGAGGAGGAGAAGAAGAGAAAAAGCTGTCTTTACCGTTCACATTAGTTGTATAGAAAACACGTGATATGAATTGGGAGATATGTAAAAAGAGAGAATGACAAACAGAGGACACTAGTGCACATTTATATATATAGTAACTTGCTAACTTTGATTGTGTAAACCCTCGATGTAGATAAAGTACACAGTATTTGATGTTAACGTAATGTGTAAGGTAAATAGGACCTTGGACTCAGTTTGATTAGCTGAGATGAGAGAGCAAATTCTATCTAGCAAAGGTGTTAAAGCAAGTGGAACGTGCTCATCCAAAAGTTGTTTTAGTTGTGCAACAGAAAACTCAGATTCAACGGAGTCTAGCTAGCTATCTCGATCTATCCTGCAGAGAGGAGCAGGTAACCACAGTCCTCATAAAGCAACCGGAGTTTGGAATGCCAACACAAAGAAAGCGGAAATTGAAAGACCACCGGCTGAATTTCCAGTAGCACCTGAACAATCCCAAAAAGGAAACCTTGATATAGACTACAGCACTGATGTAGAAAAGTGCTGAACAACTGACACAAAAGGTATTTTAAATCACCACATATAAATTCATTTTAATGGCACATTCACACCGCCCGCGTTCAAACTCACATGATTAAAGCAACGCAATTATTCCCAACGCTGCAGTGTGAACAGACAATGATGTTCTAGGAAATAGGATACAAATTTTGATGTGCGTAAATAATGCACAGCAAAGATCCCATGATATGTAGTAAATTACATTTTTATGATATATTTATGTACTGAATATTGTCTAAGCTCCATTTAAACTTCAAAGCTAGTATTCACCTCGCCAAGTTACATTTTTAAAAAGTCTAAACATGTAGCCTCTAATACAGTATATGCTTTTGGAATTTACACAAGGAATGGGTGTTTGCGTAAATAACATGCTGTCTTAGAACCAAGATTCAGGGAAATTCTCTACATAAACTCCGATGAGAACAAAGAAACTGTTGTTCAAGCCCATGATGCAACGCAACATACCAAGAAATCAACAGTCAGAGAGAGGAGACTGTTTTAGCTGTAATAACGGCTCTGCACACTGTTATTTACACTAAACAGTGTACACTTCTGTGCTGAGCCGTGATTTGTGCAACATGTATTTGCCAATAGACCAGAATGGCAGAAGGAATCACTGGGCAGTCAACTGCACCAGTGTAAAAATAGATTTATGTTCTAGCTCAAACACAGCTGAAATTTCACTCAAATACTTGACATGCTGCAACTTGTTCAGAGCTACTATTAGCCATGTCTGTTGCTCCTGCTGCAGCTTACTGTACTAGATGTTTAAAGAAATATGTCCAGATGTTGTGCCAAGGGGGCAGTTGGCCCTGCCAGTTTCAACTGATCGTCCATCTTTTCGGTAATCAAACCTTACATTGTTGTCCTTCCAAACCAAAAGGAAGACTGTTCCTTAACTTAACAGATTTGGTTCCACCTTGAAACCCACGAGAAGGCTGCCAGCACAAGTGCCTCCCCCTGTGCTGAATGAGAAACTGTGTCAGTGGAGCAGCTCCTGTTCTCTGGGCCTGACGGTGCAGCCGGTGCAGCTCAGCTGACTGGCAGGTGAGGCGGCAAGTCACAGACACAGCCTCTCACTCAGCATCCAATGGTAGTGCAGGAAGACTGAATGAGTGTCGTCACACTGTTGCCAAGACAACCACCTTTGAATGAGTGTGTTCGTGGAATGTGGCCAGACGGCAGTTATATAACAGGATGAAGGGTGGAGGCAAAGCTCTGGAGGGGGAAGTAGAAAGGGAGCAATAGAAAGGGATTTTTTTCCCCCATTGCCATTTATTTATTTATATCCCTCAGTTGTGTTAGTCAGTAGGAATTCTACCCAACAGAAACACTCAAATATGTCACCAGCACTGTGCAGAAAGTCTTTTTGGAGAGAAAATGTTGAAGGTCCACTAATCTCTCTCCCCACACAGTGACTCATGTGATCGGTTGGTCGTGAGTAGTTTATCAAAGAGCCTTTAGAAAACAGCAATTTTCTGGAGAGCCAGCTGTGATGGCCGGTTAAAGCCGCCGCTGCGTTTTAGGTTACCTAATGCCCTCTGTTATCCAGCTAAAGTGGTTTATGGTCTGTTTGGCACACCCTGCTGCCCAAGCCAAATTTAATCTTGCACACAGTCTATGTCGTAACAGTCAGTTGTAGTTGTTTTGTGGGTTACAGTTGTAAGCCTTGGAGGGTTCAGAACAGCAGTACGCCTTTGTTAACCTGCTAACATTTTGTTCATCCTGGAGGAGAGAAAGAGGGCGAGAGAGAGCAAAAGAGAGAGAGCGAGAGAGGTGAAACTTTATAACCCTGGGCCTCAGCTAATGCAATTGACCGGCTATTCTGGGCTTTAGGAGGCACAGCTACTTAGATAAACAACATAATGAAAAGAGCAGTCTGTTCCCGAGTAAGAAGGCTCAGGCTTCCACAATAAATTCAAAGTGTATAATGTATACGTTGTCTACTTTGTCAATCACGGGATACATTGTGTTCTTGACACTTCTCTTGTTTCTTCACAATTCTGTGAAATTAATGTAATCATTAGTAGCTACATTTCAAACCTCTTAGTGCGCAGACAACATCTGACTGTCAAGAAATAACTTGAATTTCTTGTAAGAAGTCTACCTGCACTAATAAATGTCACGTGCAAGGTGGTGGTTGTCCTGTTTGAGTTTGGTGTGAGTACAAAAATCAGGATTGTCCAGAGTAAATATTGATGTAATATAGGCTGCCCACATTATTTGATACAACTGAGGCTGTTGTATTGACAATAACTGTAGTCAGCGTAACATACCTAAAAAGAAAATGTTGAATGTTCCAGTAACTTCCCTATATCTTAGTGCTGCAGGGCAGTGATCAACAATATGTTTACTTGTTACACACCTGTGGGCTGGGTTTTCCCAACATTTGTTTAGATACCAATTGTGAAACAACTGAAATGATTAACATCACATCACATGCTGTGTATTACTGTAGGACAGCTTCATTTCTTTTTTTTTTAGAGTAGTTTTTGGGGCTTTTCTTTTAATAGAAAGGACAGCTAGGTGAGAAAGGAGAAAGACCTGCAGGAAATTGTCCCAGGTTGGGCTCAAACCCTGGACCTCTGCGTCAACGCATAAAGGTCTGTGTAACGCATAGAGTGTGCATACTCTACCAACTGAGCCAACCCGGCCACTTCCAGTTGCGTTCTTGATCTATCGACTGGTTGTCAGAAAATGCCAATCGCAGATCCCAAGATGATCTTTAACTGTTTTGTTTGACCATTAGTCTGAAACTCAGAAATAATCAATAAAGTAAATCAGAGAAAAGCAGTAAATTCTTACACTGGAGGCAATTTTGCTGGAAAAATGACTCAAACAATTAACTGATTGTCAAAGAGAAGTCGCTGATCGTTATCGAATCCATCGGCTAATTTTTTCAAATTTAGATTAATGTGCCATTATGAAAGAAATACACAGCATTATGACTCTCATTATGCAATAAACGCAATTAGTGTTTAATCATCTTATTTTTTCAATAAATCTGTGTAGTTTCTAGTTAACTAACTACAACATTTAAATGTTTAAAAGGAGCCTGATATTAAAATATATGTTTTGACTTCATTATGAAGTTTGTTTTTTGTTTTTTTCAATTTTACTGATATTTTTTTCCTCCCTGTTCCATCTCTCTCCAGCTCAAATAGAGGTGATTCCGTGTAAAATCTGTGGGGACAAATCATCAGGGATTCACTATGGTGTCATCACCTGTGAAGGCTGCAAGGTGAGCTATCACCCTTCTCACATCTGTTGTCAGTTACAATAGCTTTAAACGTGTTGTTATCACCATTCTGATCAGTCTTATCAAAGCATTTTGTTTATACCCAAAACAATTTAAGATGCTCACATGGTTTACCACTGCTTCACATTTTGTGTGTGTCTTTTGGTCTGTAGGGTTTCTTCCGACGCAGCCAGCAGAACAATGCTATGTATTCCTGCTCACGTCAGAGGAACTGTTTAATTGACCGGACCAACCGTAACCGTTGTCAGCACTGCAGGCTGCAGAAGTGTCTCGCGCTGGGCATGAGCCGTGATGGTGAGTTCAGCTACTCGATCTATATTTAATTAACTCAGAGTAGCCACCGGCCACTTTTTATGTAAGCCTTGTTTAACCTAGACCATACCTTCCTGAATGTTTAATTTTTGTTTTTACATCCTTCTGCTGCAGCGGTCAAGTTTGGCCGAATGTCCAAAAAGCAGCGCGACAGCCTTTATGCAGAGGTCCAGAAGCACCAGCAGTCCCAGGAGTGTGCGGGGCTCAGTGTCCGCGAGGAGAATAGCAACATGGCTGACCACTGCCGCACTTACAGAAGAGGCTCCAGCACCACGCTCAGTGACCTGGAGGACATCACCATGCTGCCAGAAGGCCTGCTTTTAGACCTGCCGCTGACCCCAGAGGATGGATGTAGCGAGTACTGTAACCTGGACATGGTGGGTGGCAGTGCAGGCAGCAGCTCATCCTCTCAGAGTTCTCCAGAACAGACCAACTTCGACTTTGTAGACGCCAACCACAGCATCAAGCATGAGTACCAGCTGTTGCACGACTCTGGACTCTTCTCACATGCTATCCTTAACCCGCTGCCCGAGGGTTGCTCCCTGCTTGAGATAGGTCAGTATACATCCTGAAATGCCTAGCTACTGTATAATGGCTACTGTTTTTGTGTCTTTGACCCTTAAATCTATCTAAAACAACATGAATTTCATTGCAAAATCTTTCCCTCTGTTTAGAGCGTATAACTCAGAGTGTGCTGAAGTCCCATATAGAGACATGCAAGTACAGCACAGATGAGCTAAAGAGAATGGCGTGGACCTTGTATAGCCCGGAGGAGACACGCTCATATCAGAAGAAGGTATATATGACACAGTTTTGTATTGCAAACATTTATACACAAAACAACAATGGGGTTATTGAAAAAGTGTTAGCATTTACCTATATGGAGTTAGTCAAATAAACTGTATTGTGAACTTTTCTGTGCAGTCTAAATCTAAAGTTACATATTTCATATCATTATGGTTGCTCTCTTTTACAAAGTTCACAGAGAAATGTTTTTTTAGTTTTTTTTAACTTTGCACAAAAATCAACTGTAAAACTTCCAGAAGAAAGTTTACGAAAGTCTTCTTGTCACCGTAGTTTTTTATATTTTAATCAAACATCTCCTTCTGGTCCTTTTGTCTCGCTAGTCAAGCTTTTAGGATGAGTTTATAGAAAGACGTTATTATCAAACATGCTGTTCGTTAGGATGTCTTTAGGTGGAATCAAAGTCTAGATAAGCACAGAGTCCACAGAGAATAATGGAGTACAACTTGTATGAGGCATCTCTTGTATTGCAATTCTCATAAAAGCCCCCCTGCCTTTCTTCTTTCAGACAGCTGAGGTGATGTGGCAACAATGTGCCGTTCACATCACCAATGCAATCCAGTATGTGGTAGAGTTTGCCAAGCCAATCGCTGGCTTCATGGACCTCTGCCAGAATGATCAGATTATCCTCCTCAAAGCAGGTCCGTGCATGACACCAGTACACAAACATTATAATACCCTCGGGTGGTAGATGACTCCACATAGTGCAAGTATCACATGCAAGTGGAGTGATGCTTCGGAAGAATGGCTGGCCTTGTTTTAATCACGCTCAGGTCATCATACTGTGAGGCTTTTGTGTGATCCTTTTTCAAGTGATAGAAATTTAAAATTTAATGTTTGGTTCTCAGTGACAACCCAAACAATAAATCTTTCTAAACAATAGACGATTGGCTTTGAGTGGCAGCCAAGGCATTCTCATTGATGAGGAGGAAGCACGCACACAAGGTTTTTTCACAGAAGTGTTAAGATAATGAAAGGTTTGAGATGTGTTCACACCCATACATCTGCCAAACCTGACTAACACCTGAAGATATAGGGTTGTGAACGTAAACTAATCAGAAGTTATAAATAGGATCAAACAGGATCACATTCTTGACAGTTTCATTACTATAAGTGGGTTGAATCCACAGCAACACATCATCTACAGTAATAATGCAAAAGCTTTTACTATGTTAATTACGTTGTACAGGTGACAATTTCTGTGTCACTCATGTCAACTCAAATAAATAACATTGACCTTGTTTCACTTCATAGAAACATGACAGGGCAGATTTAACAAACTACGTATGCATGCTCTTTTTCCTTTGTTCCAGCTATTTTATATATATATATATATATATATATATATATATATATATATATATATATATATATATATATATATATATATATATATATATATATATATACATACATACATACATACATACATACATACATAGCTGTAACTATTTAAATATGTATGCAGCACTAATCATAATTCTAGTTTTCTTTTTTGTCCACAGGCTGCATGAATGTTCTTCTGATCCGTATGTGTCGGGCCTATAACCCCATCAATAATACGTTGCTCTTTGATGGGAAGTTTGCCACTCCTGATCTTTTCAAAGCCCTTGGTGAGTCTCTTTCTATCTGCCTTTCTGAATGGGGAACACATCGACTTTATGAAAGGAGGTGCAAGGGATATAAGAACAACTTGTTTTATGTTTCATCCATGTCAAAATCCTCCCAGTCCGTAGCTTCTGTTTTGATGATGACTTTCTCCTTCTTCTGCCTTCTAGGCTGTGACGATCTTGTGAATGCAGTGTTTGACTTAGCTAAAAGCCTGAGCCGTATACAGATGTCCGAGGAAGAGATGGCTCTCTTCAGTGCTGTTGTGCTGCTTTCACCAGGTGAGATCATATTTCTTATACAGAATGGATTAATGCTCACTGTACACTTACTTACACAAATTCTAAATTGATGAAATAAACCCATACATGCACCCTTTTCAGTATGACCTACATTTGGCTCATTAAAGGCTCTTGGCCTGTATTGTAGGAGACAGGGATGTTGTCAGCACTGCTAAAAGTTCCTGTACAAGTAGGATTATTCATAATAATTACAGATAATTAGATGTTGTGAGTATCAGTTTGTCAGTTTCATTTCTTAAACCTGTTTCATAATGGATCATAATTATTGAGGATGACCTCTTTAAAAATTAGAAACATTTTTCCTTTCCATTGTTTTTTGCGAAATGACTAGATAATTATGCACATGATTAATTACAGCTCTAACACCTTAGTGACTAATGGTATTTTACTCCAACTAAAACCAGTCTTGCAAGTAGCTTCTTTATGATATATATTAACTTAATGTAAAAAGAAGCAAAAAATAATGAAAATAAAAGTGTGTTCACATCATAAATAAAATTTTACCAACTCAGTCTGTGCCCCCTGTCCAGAGACCAGTCTCCTATTCTCCTAGATGTTTGTATTATGTTAACCTCACCAGATGCAGTTTCAAATTGGCAAGATGGCAACACCAATAAAACCATCTTGTCACTCTAATTTCTCTCAGACCGACCCTGGCTGACAGATGTTCAGAAGATACAGAAGTTGCAGGAGAAGGTCTACGTGGCTCTGCAGCGCTGCCTACAAAAAGAGGGACCATCAGAAGAGAAACTAGCCAAGGTACAAATCCTGCCACATTAAACTTTGGTGAAAACAACTGAAATGATGCTTTGTTCAAGTACTGTATTAATAAGACGTTTAATTGATATTCATTTCTTCTTTTAACTTTTTCTGCCCTCCTGTATGTCCCTTCCAGATGGTGTCTAAGCTTCCCATCCTGAAGTCCATTTGCAACCTTCACATCGACAAACTGGAGTTTTTCCGTCTGGTCCACCCTGAGACAGCATATACCTTTCCTCCTCTGTATCGGGAGGTTTTTGGCAGTGAAATCTCCTTCCCAGACTCCACAGAGGGTTAACAATGTTTAGCTAATTAGCAGAATTCAAACAGAGACCTTGAGGTGTAGGGAGGGGGAGATAATGTGGCAACCAGTTGAGACTAAAACCAACCAGCAGCTCAATGACAATCCTGCACGTTACACTTTAGGACACACTCCTCTCACCGTTGAGCTCCCAACCCTGTGGAGTAGCTCACACTGCCCTGCAAGCCAGTCCGTTCAGCATAACACTATAGGAACTGCTGCTGCAGTGCATGTTACCTCTTTTTTTAGGGACTTATTCAAGAGTAGCCGACATTTGTATACTCAATTATTTTTCTATGAGAAGACCTGCAATCTCTCATGAAGCTGAATTTGACGTTCCTGTAAGCTATCATTGAATGTATCCCCCGTTTCCCCTTTACCCTTCAGCACAGCCCTAGGCTCGATATAGAATGTACATACTTAAAATCCTCACCCACTTTTTGTCGGTTTGCAGTATTTGCATTAGATATTTTTGGTAGCACCCATATTTTGCAGTTTTGTAATGTACAAACTGTTTTAAGGGACCACGATCAAACTCACAGACAGGGTTTTTGAACTGTGCACCAACAAACTCTTGCGTACAGAGCCCAATACATGGCACTTATCTTTGTAGGTCTTTTTTTACTAGCACACCTAGAGACACTGACGTAAGTGAGCTCTTTTCTTTTTTTATGCAAACAGTGACCTCAGCCCTAATACCTTTTCCCTTTGAAAATGCCACTTTGAGAGAGAGAATCACAAAGGTATTTTGAAAGTATTTTCAGATGCTCCTTTTTATATACATATATAACACCTTTAGAATCATGTAAAATAAGGGCAGTCGTGAGGGGGATGTGCTCTGTTTTCTAAAAAACAGAAACTGCCTGCCCAAACTTTGGGGTTCTGGGACGGAAAGATTGTAATTGCTGTAAAGACACTTATGAGTCCTTGTTAGAATCCAAAATGAACTTTTGGCACAAGACTTTACGGGGTTCTACACTTAGACTGCCATCTGTGAAACGTATGTTAAACCAGCCAGAAATAGATACGCCCTCCCACTGTAGCTCCAGTAAGCTGGATGAACAAGGTGCTGGGCCGTTGACCACTGGGGGGTTATGTGCTCTTGCCATGGAAGAGCATCCGGAACTGTCTCAGGCCCCATGTGCAGAAGAGTGCCATGGCTCAAAACCTCCAGCAGCGTCGAACCAGCTGATTATAAAAAAAAATGGGTTTAAAGAAAGAAAATGTACCGAGAGTTTGATGTTGAAATGTGACAGTTGACCAAATTTCCACCTAAATGGTTGGATAAGGAGAGTGGACTTGTGGGTGAGGGTGTTTCTTAAGCGCCCTAGACTTAAATTAGTTCATCAACTCTCGCTGCTTCGGGTTGAGCAGGCACAGGAAGCCAGGGTGTTCTGATTGGAGAATTAGCTCTTCTGTTCTTTTTCCCCGCGATCCCTTACTACCTCACCCTCTTCAAACACTACATGGCACAGCAAAGGTTTGACAGAGCCATCAGCTACCCCCCTGAGTTAGTAATTCTGCATACATACTAGAGAGTTTCATTGGAAACGTAATGATTAGTGGGGAAATTTGAAGGCCAGTGATGACAAAACTATCCTAAAATATATTATTATGCTCTTAAAACTGGAAAAAAGATAAAAGGCAAACTAAACTGCTGGTTGTACTTACTCATCTTTGACTGTTTTTTTGTCATTTGAGAGCAGTTCAGGCCTTCAGGTCCAGGAGACCTACTTAGATACAGATCTCTCTGAAGTAAAGTCTCTGGAGATGCAAGGGTGTGTCCAGATGAAATCTTACAAAGTAGGGGGACATATTGGATTTCTCTACATGTGTCATTCTGCCAGTGTCCTAAATAAGCAACTAGAAAAGAATAGTTGTAATCCATGCTGTTTTTATCCGAAGCATATTAAGACAATCACACAACATATTTTGGATGACTAGCTCTATGTAACATGTCCGCCTGGTTTGCTTTGCACTGCTGGGTCAGTGCTGTTCGCCATACATTATCTCACAGAGTATGAAGAGGGTATTAGGCCTACTCTTTTCTTGGTACGTACAACAGTGGCATGGTGGGATTGTGCAATAAGGTCTTTCCCATTGTTCTCTGTATGTTGGGCTTTTGTTGCTATATTGTGTACATCTTCAAAAACACTCCAACACCTCACAGCACAACAAACAATGTTATTTAGTAATGTATATCATGTACCAAATATACAGCCAACCACTACACAGGTCATTTCTCAGCTGACATGATGACCGACAGATGACACTTACAGATTGTAACAAAGTGCAATACTTTGTGTGTTGAGAGTGTTAGACATGCTGATTTGAAAGGATTTAGTATACTTTATAGTTTTTCAGGCCTATAAGCTGTCCAGGGGGCAGCACTGAAGATCTGCACTTGCATTTACATTTAGGGTTGTTACTCAGGGAGATAGCTGGGCTCTCTGTCCTTCATTGTCTGCAGTTCGTCTATAGCTAGCAAGACACGTCGCACCATGATAGAAGATCTTGAAACCTTGATCACTGTGTACAGTATATGTTCTTGTGAATGTTTGACTTCAGAAGTATCAAAGATTTTACCCTTGTCTAACATCTTTATTGCAAGACTTTTTTTGAGTTTGGGTCATAGATTAAATAGAATATTAAAAAAAGTAAATATAGTACAATAAATATAAAAGATGGATTATTATCTCTGAATCTTGTCTTGGTTTTGTTGTGATATTTTGTATCTTAATTTTTATCCCTATGTGTACTGTTTGTTTTTGCTCAACCGTTTAGTGTTCTTTTTGTCTTGGAGAGATGTAATTCTATTTTTTTAAAGAGCGTTTTTAAAGATGTCTCCCTGAAAGTTTCTCTTGTCATGATCCTTGTTTATATGTTCACTCTATTTTAAGATTATTATTATTATTGAATCAATATAGATTTTAATAAGAAATAATTTATATGTTATGGATATAATGCCCAAAAGGTATTAACACAGTAAAGTTTTATTGCACAATGGTGATACAATATGTGGATTTAAGAATGTAATAAAAGGCTTTTTACAATTAAGAAAAAACTTGGCTTGACTTTATGTCTCATAAACATACCATATTATTTATATATACATATCAGATATTTCACATCATGTTACACCCAAAATAATTTGCACAGATAAACTGATGTACATTCCAACACAAAATAATACATTTAACGCAGTTTCATTTAACAGATTTATTTTCTTTAATGCATTGTTGTTTGAACTTTATTACCTGTCAGACATGTCTTATATGTTCAGATGCTACATACAGACAGTAAAAACAAATCTTAATTTGCCATTTTTACACTTATGGAAAAAGACTTAAGAAAAAACTTTGGATGGACTAGAGTTTTTGCCATTCCAGTCCTCATACATAAAAACCGATTAATGGACTCCCTCTATTGGGAACATCCCATGTGCCTTGTTACCACTACATGATAGATAATAGCTGTTCAGAGATTCAGCAACATGCTTGAGTAAGTAAATTCTCACTGTATTCTCAACCAGGGAGACGTGTGTCCTCCCCAGTCACACAAAAAAAACATTTTTACTCCGTACGATGGGTGCCATACTTGTCACATACGTGGTTTTAGTATTAGTAATAAGCTTTTGACCAGTACAATTCATAAACCTTGCCGTCAGTTTCATGATTCCAGATAAGGCAGCCAGCTGCCTTGGGGCCCCAGAAGCTGCAGGCTTATTGTGTGTCAAGTAGGTTGTGCTGATTTAATTGAAATTTAGTTTGAGGATATGAATGACAAAATACAATTGAAACTGACATTATGAGAGCCTTGAATGGCTCCTTGTTTATTACCTAAACTTAAGACCCTTTGGTGAGTTTTTTTTAGTTTTTTTCTTATAATCATTAAACATGATATTAACCAAAGTGCTGCACAGCAAATGTTGGGCGAGGAGGTAGTATTCCATTATAGAACAACTGACAGACAGAGAGTGGGAGGGAAAGGGGGTTAATATAGTGGCCCAGCTGATTATATATGCACTGGGGCACCTTAGCAAGTTAACAGTTAATCATTTATATTTCAAGCTATCACATGCATGTAATAATCTCATTTAATGTATCTTTGCCAATTAGGGACCACAACGTTTTTTATTTGTTTTTTCAGAAATAAAAAGGCTGAATTGCCTGAGGATAAGAACATCTGGCCTGTAAATCCTGCAGCAGACAGACAGACGGACGGTTGTGTACCCGCTACATCCAGCAGGGGGCAGTGTGCACTAACACAACACGCCTGCAGCGTTAACTCGTGAAACTGATTTCTTCAAAGCGGCTGGTGCACATTTGGTGCTTTGTATAACTTATAAGTGTGCCCTAGGTTTTTAATGCCCTTTTTTTTTATTTCGGGAAACACGCATTTGGTTAATTTGGCACATTTCGTTCCGTTATCTGCTGTGACAGTGGGAAAAGTCAGCTTCGGTGTGGACGTGGTCAGTTGGCGTGTCCCATGTCGGAGTGACGGCTGTGCAGTCCTATGATTCCTCCGAAACAATTTTTGCGCTGGCCCCTTTTCTAACATACTGTATCGCTAACTTTAGTTATACCGTGACCTATTTACTCCTTCGTTGGAAATTAAAGACAGTCGGGGTTCAAGATGTCGGTAGCGGGTTTCAAGAAGCAGTTTTATAAAGCCAGCCAGGTTTGTAAAACCTTTCTTTTAGCTAACGACTGTCATATAGGAGCTAGCCTCATTTAGCATTAGTAGCTAGCTGTTCTATAGTTTAAGTCTACTGTTAATATCGCATTGTTAATGTAGCTGTTGCTTTGTGGTGACAGCAGGAAGCTAACGTTGGAAATGCTTGGTGTTACTGTGTAAAAGGTTATTTTTTGGTTGTCATGTTGTGATGTGTTCAGCTAGCGTTAAAGTTAAGGAGCATCTCTCGGACATGTTTTGTATTAACTGTTAACTTAAGCAAATGCTAAGTAACGTTATTATGCTATTAGCGGTTCACAAGTATTTAGGCTAACTTAACCATACCATGCACTGCAGCAAAATCAGATTCAGAAAGTACACATCCTGTGGTAAAAATTAGCTCGCTCTGTTTGTCTCAGGGACTCTCCGGGTGAGTCAGAGCTCTTTGAGTAAAAGACAATACACTACAAAGTCGTGCAACATTAACCGAGCCTGTATTGACACAATTAAGTTAACATTTTTGTTTACCCAGAGAAAGGCCATTTACCACTTTGAGGCAGTGTAATATCAACGTTAGGTTATACAATGTTTCTTCGCAGTGAAGACCTATTTTAAATATGTCTTTATTCTTTTGTTTTGTGAGACAGATCAATATTTAACTAGGGCACTTGAGGGGAGATTGAGTTAGAAATGCCTCCGCCTGCCAGTGTTACTGACTGTTTGTTTCTGAGCCTTGATGTGCATGCTTTTAATTTGGGCCAGATCTCTTAGTCATGGGTGGGGATGGTTAAAAAGATTTTTTTTGAGTCTCTTTTCTTCCTACCCCTGCTGATCTAAGCAGGAAAGACATTTGGTTTCTGCCCCAGCTTCCTGTCAGGAACAGCCTCAGATATCTGTTGGTTTCATGGATGCCTAATGAAACTGGTTGGTTTGGTTGTGAGGGGAATGAGGGGGGATTCTTGGTACTGACTGCAATGAGAGTGAATAGTAAAGATGTTGGTGTTGGGATTAAGTGGATTAGTCGACAAGAAGGTGAACCAATAGAATGATGCAGAGAAGGAAGTGTCTTTTCCATTTGTTAGACTGCAATGCAGCTGCTTATCTTGCCAAAACGCCATGAGAGTCAACAACAGTTGACATAGCTCAGATTTTCTTCACTGGAGGCATACAGGAAGTTGGCTGTAGAAATGATATATCCTGTAGCTTCCATATCCTTGTTTTTCTCCTTTACCTTCTCTTCTTCCCTGTTTTTCCAAGAACTTCCCTTAACACTACATTTTAAAAACACAAAATGTCAGACTCAAAGAGCAGCACAAACAACATCACACTCTGAAGTTCTAGATGTCACAGTGGAAGTGATTGTTTATCCTAAATGGAGATGACAGATTTTGACAGAATCCAGTAGGCATTTGTCCTATATCTGTGCAATTTATCAAGTTTGTTTATGCACTCAATGAATTATAAGTCTTCTGGTTCTCAATTGCTTAAATTTACAGCTCAATATTAAGTCATGCTTACATGGAGGACATCGAAAGATTAAGTACGGGATAATACTCAACAAGTTATCTGCTTCACGTTTGTAATAGATGATGCAAATGCAAAAAGATGCAAACAACGAGCTGTTGCAAAGCAAATATCAAACTTGTATCTATTTTTTATTACAGCAATAACACAAGCTCTACACTCATTTCTGCCCCCTTGCCTTTTGTTGAATACAACAGCAAATAAACACCTTTGCAGAGTTGTCCAATTATACTGTTCAGTTACCAGAAAATATTATACGCCTGCCAGCCAGCCAATTTTGAGAACTCCAAGTAGCCATAGTATAATTGTGATATCCTGTGGTTATTTTTACGTGCCTTCTTAAACTTTTAACATTTTCTAGAAGAAGCACCAGCTCTATAATTCATAACTAGGATTGGGCATCGAGAAACAATTCCTACTTGGAATTATTTTAAAAATTACAATTTCAGTAGAATTGTTTGGAGTCGTTTAGAGGATTTGGTTTCAAATCTGATCATCGCCTACCACTTTAATATGCGCAAGTTTTGGTTTCCAAAGCAGCCAGGCGCTTGTTGTGTTGCAACCTTGGAGCACAGTAAGCAGCGCTCTAGTGTGGCTTTATTTTATATTTAAAAAAGCTCTGTAAAACTGCAAACCACAATTGAATCTAAATAAAACTTTCCTCTTATTTTGAAAATAGGCATGTGACCCGTTCCAACGCCACCCCTCAAAGTATCGAGAATTGATAAGAACCGGAATTGAAAGGAAGAATCGAAACTGGAATCAGAATTGTTAAAATCCAAATGATGCCCAACCCTTTTTATAAGAAGATGCAACTTATTCTTTGTCACAACAATTGCAAGGTAAACAGTAGAAATATAGCATTCATTTACAAAGTAATTCACCAGGAGTGTGTGCTTATTGCCTTTCTGCATTGGCACCCCCTCTGTGCCGACAGACTGCCTCTATTTAAACCACTAAGATGGCTGTACTCTATTTTTTTCAAGCAGTCTGAATGTGGCCTAAGATGCTCATTATATTGAGCGTTAACGCACATTTTAATCAGGAAAGAGTAGTTTACGGATATGTTGATGAAAAGAAAACAGTTTGTTGCATTCCTTCATCTGGGATTAATCCCCATTTAAAGGAGTTAGTATGAGTCTGCAACATAATCCCCACCCCTGGGATGGTAATACTCTAACTAGACTGAGCCATAATTCAGGTGCTGGTAAAGACTACAGCCATTGGCTCCTGTGAGTATGAAGGAGAAAATGGCAGTTGTTGGGTTACTGATTTACTTGAGATATCCAGTATCTTCCTGAATAAACAGGCTAAATCTCTATCATACCTACACTTAAAAAAAAAACAACATAATTCCCTCTTGAAATGCGGTTTGCACCGGTACTGTGGTTGAAGAGCTCACATCTTCAACCACACTGACCTGGTTTTCATGTATTCTAGACACAGTGTTGTTTCAATAAAACAAGTTTTCATTTTACCCTTTTAATTCCGCGCTTACATTTTTCTTATTACAAACAATGGCTTTGACAATTGCATGTTCTACAATAAAAATGGACAAGTTTGTTGTGTTGCAGAAATGAACTACTGCATATAATGTGTTTCCTCAACAACTGATGTCTAACAGCTAATTTATCAAATGCTAGGTTAGGGAATGATGCTGATCAACATTAGGCTGCCAATTCCCCTCTTGCTCTTGCTTCTCATTTGGCCTCAGTACAAGTCAACTGGGGCTTGCAATCTTGAAATCATCTGAAGCCAAACAAGGTCTTGATCTAGGTCTTTGTGATAATGCAGTTCCCACTGACTACTAGTAGCTTAAAAACCCAGTCATTATGATGAAAAGGATCCCTGTCATAGACTGCTCCCTCTGTGTAGCTCTCTGCGTGTTTACACCAAAACCTCCAGATGATAACTGTTTTGTGGATGTTTTTGGACTTCATTCCTTTGAGCCTGTTTGCATGTAAATAATAATGTTACAATGACCTGAGAATTTGGATGTAGAAGAAAACAAACGTAACATTACTTAGTGGCTAACAAATCCCTTTGCTACTTCCCAAAATCAGAAAAGACTTAAGATAGACTTAAGTTGACTTAAGACTTAAGTTTAGTTACTCTCTTCCCCTTCCCTAAAAGTCTTCTTTCTAACAGAAATTTAGGATTGTAGACTGCAGTCTAAACTCTGAGGTAATGAGTCAAATGCTAAGGAGAGTTGAGGCTGTATTTTTACTTGTGAGCTGAATCCGAGCGGCCTTCTGTCATGTGCTTACCGCATGCAGCAGAGATTCAGCAGTATAACTCCAATAACCCACAGTATTAGGTCTGCCAGCTGCTGCTGGGCAAGGAATGACAATTATGTTTAAAAAATGTTTGTTAGAACAGGTAGTAGCTAAACAAACCGTGATTATTACATCTGTTTAGCCTTGATGTAAACCTTTGTGACTTCATGTGGAACTCTGCTGTTCACTCACCAATCACACTAGTGTTTTGATAAGTTTTTCTCTTAGAGCCAGAAAGGCCTGGTAATTCCAAGACTCTCAAACAGCAGTTTGAGTCATTTAGTAAATGACTCAAACTGCTGTTGCTCTATCAAAGATGAGCGAATTTGAACGTGGTATCTCTTCATCTATCACAAAGGATTAAACACGTCTAATAAACCAGTTCAGACCTGAAACCATCATGTGTAGAGGTTACAGGAGGATTGCACTAAATTATGCATTATGTAGTATTGGCCAGGTCCAACAAATATATACAGCTGTCTTAAAAACAAATGAGCTGTAAAGAAGAATCACTTATATTCTTGAATTGCAAAATCTTTGGGAACAAGTACTGTGTAAAAGAGAATTCAATCAAATTCAATTCTGAATGATTTATCCTTCTTTCAGGACCTTTTTTTTGTAGTGTTTCATTAACTATCCAGACTGTTTAAAAGCTCCCTCTGTTAGTACCCAACAATTAAACATTAACATCAGGGTTGTTACAACCTCCCTCAAAATGTAAATGCACGAGAGCAAAAGGTGTTGTGAAGCGTTTTGCCTAAAATCATGGTATACATCTGAGCAAAAGTGGGTGTTGTGGTCCACTTTTGTCTTTGCTGAATGGGTCTACAAGTTACTCTGCAACCAAGGACTTTTGTTGCGTGCAGCATGCCATTTTTTATTATCTTGATGATGGTGGTGGGGGTTGTTTTTCTGTCCATTCCACTTAGATACGGAACCATGTTGCTTAAGTATCTTGAAGTCACAGCAGTACTCAGCCAGAATAACAGTTTAATTCATTTTCCAGTTCTCTGTGAAAGACATTTGTCTCTGAAAAATCACAAATCCGGCTCACAAATTAAGGGAACAGCCAATAAGGATGTACAGAAACATTTTGCTGTACATGCACAGGAAAGGGACTGTTTTCCGTTTCTTAGACTTTTGTCTGTGGCCTAAAAACATGCGGAGAGATCTCACTTGGAAATAGAAAGGCTTTCAATCAACACGTTTTAGTCTACTCATGTTGTAGCATATTGTCTTCATTGAAATCAAAGAAACAGTAAACTGGCCCCGCATTTCTTCATCCTGCAAAATGTAATAAGCAAAATGGATTGTATAACACTGCTCGTGTTGTGGTTCTTTATGTGCTTTTTTATTTGTAATTCCTACGTTAAAGTCACCTGAGGAGTTGGGTAAATAGTAGGATTTGCACCACACAGTGCTATACACAAACATTTCGCTAAAAGAAATGTTCATTATTGCTTTGTCTTCACAGAGAAGGCGTGTGTACATTAGAGATGAGCTCATGCTTGTTTCCCCACTCAAATGAAAACCTTATGAGCAGCAATAACTAATTAGTCTTAACTGTCTTTCCTCCCCCTTTCTCTTCTCTCTCCCACTCTTTCGGTCCATATCTCCCTCTAGATGGTAAGTGAGAAAGTTGGAGGTGCTGAAGGAACCAAGCTAGATGATGACTTCAGGGACTTGGAACGGGTAAGAGAGACATCTTTCTGTGGTCTTAAATGAGCAACATCTTTGGCCAAAGCTGTAAGCCTGGTTGGTTTCACACACTACTGTCAACCCATATGCTACTGTCTCTGTGAAACTTCCATGCTTGATGTTGAGACCCCATTTAAAGCCATACACTCTGTTGGTTGAGAAACAACTCTGACCTCAAATTTTATAAAGCCCTGGACTCCTGGTTAGTTAACCAGGTAGAGCGGGCGTCCGAATGTAGAGGTTTACTCCTCGACGCAGCGAGTCCGGGTTTGACCCCGACCTGCGGTCCTTTGCTGCATGTCATTCCCCCTCTTTCTCCCCTTTCATGTCTTCAGCTGTCCTGTTAAATAAACAACAAACAACAAATTAATTAGCAACATTTTGATAATCGATTAACTTCTCAGGCAAAAATGCCAACATTCACTGTTTCCAATGTCTCAAATGTGAATATTTGCTGGTAGTGAATTGAATATCTTTTGTGTTTTGGACTGTTATACAGACAAAACAGACAATTTATAGATGTCACATTGTGCTCTTGTAAAACTATTTTCTGACATGTTATAAACTAAAGATTTATTTGGTCAATCCACAAAATAACTAGCAGATTTATTGATAATTAAAATCATTGTAAATTGTAGCCCTACTTTACATTTTGGATGTTGTTCTTCATCAAAAACACAAATGAGTCCAATACAAAAGGATGTTTGAGAGCATAAGAAAGCATGTAGTGGTGCATGTCACTATAATACCCATAATATATACTGTATTCCAAACTGAATTGGAATGAAAAAGCTCACTGTAATTTAAAAACATTTTAACTGTGTTTATTAACCTATAAGCAAGCAATTGTTAACAAATGGTTTGCCTGCACACCTCATTTGCCTATCACTATTTATTAATTTTAACTATAAATTTTAGGTATGTGTTACCGTGGCTCTGTTGTATACTTCTGATGTATGTGTGCTTGCTGTATTTTGTAGAAAGTAGATGTGACCAGTAAAGCGGTAGTGGAGGTTATCTCCAAAACATCAGAGTACCTTCAGCCCAACCCAGGTGAGGAGAAAACATGTTTTCCTTCATGTGTTTAAACTATTTAAGCTCTGTGATGACATTTTTGTTCAACTTCCTTCAGCATCACGAGCCAAACTATCCATGTTGAACACCATGTCTAAGATCCGCGGTCAGGTGAAGAACCCAGGCTACCCTCAGGCCGAGGGGCTGCTAGGAGAATGTATGAGCAAGTACGGACGGGAGCTCGGAGAGGAGACTAACTTTGGTAAGGTGTGCGTGTGCGCATGTGTGTGTTGTATGCTGACTGATAGATTGCACCCACAATGTTTACAGTGCTTTAAAATGCTATTCTAAGTATTGTATTTGTGTCTGTGTGTGGTTTTGTTTGATAGTATCTGTTACTCTATGTGTGGTCAGATGGCAACATGGTTCTGTGGTGCTGTCGCTAAAGTAATAATCTCTGTCTGTGTGGTTCAGGCGGAGCGCTGGTAGATGTTGGAGAGGCCATGAAGAGATTGGCAGAAGTCAAAGACTCTCTAGATATTGACGTCAAACAGAACTTCATTGATCCATTGCAAGGGCTCTGTGACAAGGACCTCAGAGAGATACAGGTACATTGACAGCCCCATTTCTTTTTTTACAAATTGAATTTGAGTCAAGACAATGATGACTTCTGTGCCCCTCCCTAAACTAACTACTGCTTTAACCACCTCAGCATCACCTGAAGAAGCTGGAAGGCCGTCGCTTGGACTACGATTACAAGAAAAAGCGTCAGGGCAAGATTCCAGATGAGGAGGTTCGACAGTCCCTGGAGAAGTTTCATGAGTCAAAGGAAGTGGCCGAGACAAGCATGCACAACCTGCTGGAGACTGACGTGAGGACTGATTTTTTTTTTTGTGTGCAGTTTAGTGTGTGGTGTTAGTGAAGCACAATTTTGAGCCCGATCCTGTCTGTGTGCGGTTTATCTTTAAAATAAAAAGGCTAAGTACACCCAAAAGTCAGGGATTTCTTTTATTCTTCAGCTAATATAAAAATAGCTTCTTTTGGGTGAAACCCAGTCATACGTAGCACAGCGTTTGTTACATTTACCCACTTTTAACACTGGGAAAAGAACCTTTTCTCACCTTGAATATACAATCCAAAAATACTGACTTTAGGTCCTTAAATTGATATTTATACTTCCCAGTATCCCCAGTGGGAAAATTACAATTTACAGTATGTTTAGTTAGAAATCATTACACATAGGCCTGAAATACACACACACACACACACACACACACACACACACACACACACACACACACACACACACACACACACACATGCTCAAGACGTATTCATGCACAAATGGAGAGATGTCAGAGTGAGTGAGCTGCCAGTGCTGGACCAGCGCCCTGAGTGATTGGGGGGGTACGGTGCCTTGCTCGTACCTGGAAGCACGCAGGAGGTGAACTGGCATCTACTGCCACCCCTTATATTACAAAGAAACAGTATATTAATGAAAACTTTTCAATGGACAAGTACAGTTCTTTTGTAGATGTAGATAAGCATCAGTTGCTTCATTGTTGAGCTAGACTGAGCTTTGCTTTTGCTGCTGTTCAATACACACTCACAGGACAAACGCAATTAGTTACACCTGGTAATAGGTTCAGCCAATACTCACACTGGAGATAAGCATGTTTTTTAAATAGCTGCAGTTAACATTTAATCACCATTTAGGTGTAGGAGTTTTTGTCTTTTTGCCCTGTATATAACTGAAGGTGTGCACACCTAAGGTGGGGAGGCATATTAGAACAAAACAGCTATATACCTGAGGGCATGTCTGTCTGTATTGTTTTTTGGGTTTTGTTATACCACAACAAAGCAGTTGATGGTATTAGTTTTAATATAATAATTATATTATAAAGGTGTGAATATGACTCGGTGACTACCTGGAGGAAGTCATTCTGTTCCGCCTTTTCATTTACTTCTCTACGTCCAGCCAATATTTATTTTGTTCCCTGTGATTTTGTACATACCATGTTTTTGTACATTTTAGCGTGAACATTTTTTTTGATGATCTAAACTCAAGGTCTACTTACTAGCATGAGATAAAGTTGACTCTGCTAGAAAAGTGGACAATGAGTTAAGATTATTTGGTCAAACAAATAAAAATTATTTTTTATCACACATTAGCTTCATAATCATCATTCAGTATATGACCACAGGCTGTTGCTAAGAATTTTATGAACTGTATTATTTTTATAAACCAGAATATGGAACTGTGTTGGAATGACTAATGCAGTAATTTCAGCAAAGTGACACTGACTATCTCATATATATCTCTCTGTGTGTGTGTGTGTGTGTGTGTGTGTGTGTGTGTGTGTGTGTGTGTGTGTGTGTGTGTGTGTGTGTGTGTGTGTGTGTGTGTGTGTGTGTGTGTGTGTGTGTGTGTTCTTGTGCGTGTGCGTGTGCGTAGATAGAGCAGGTGAGCCAGCTGTCATCCCTGGTGGAGTCCCAGCTGCAGTACCACAGACAGGCTGTGCAGGTGCTGGAGGAGCTTTCTGACAAACTGAAAGAGAGGTGCAGTAATAAGACATGTTCTGTGTAGTACATCTGCTTGTGCAGCTTTCTGCTTCGAGCACAGTAACTTCAAACATCAGTACTGTATTTATTTTTGGGGTTCAGAAAAGCAAAATGTTTCCAATCTTTTTGAATAGGATGATTGATGCCCAGACTCGACCAAGACGTGAATACACACCTAAACCCAAACCTATGTTTGACTTCGGAGACGACAGCCCTTCAAATGGCGGCTACTCAACCTCAATGGCTCCGCCACCTTCACGCAACTCAGGTGAGAAACAGCTGATGGGGTCTAAAATAGGGCTGCAATGTACGAGGAAAATATGCGATAACGTTGAATTGAAAATGATCACCACTATTGGGCAATATTCAGATAATGTGCAACAACCCACACTGCATATCACACTGTAAAACCATTTTATTTCTTTTGTATA
>NC_048415.1:19113342-19138311 GCF_013103735.1 Etheostoma cragini
CCCCCCCCCAACCACGGCTGGCTATGGAAAGGAGTTGCTTTTAATCTCGTTGGACATGTAGATAGTGAGAATAAAAAGCAATCTATTCTATTCTGAATATTGCAATAATATTACTTAATTACATCAACAGTGTACTTAAAGTTACTCAGTTGTGCAGCTTTCAGTAGTCTGCTGAAAGACAACAAACTGCTTGTTGATTTTAAACCACTGAAAGGAAATCTTTTCCAACATTCCTTTATAAACAAATTGAAGATTGAAGTGAATAAAAAGGCACCGCTAAAAAAAGGAAGAATGAACTTGCAACATTTTTAAGTGCAGTTTTCTTCTGATATTTTCTTTCAACCAACACAAAAATATATATTTTGAAGCCTTCTGTAATATTGCACCAGTTGATATCACGATGACAATAAAAAAAAAACTCAATTTATTGTGCAACCCTAGTCTAATTTCTCAATAAGTATTAGTAAGGATCAAAATCAACATATTGTCATTTGGCCATATACATTGAGTAAAATACATTTTAACTAGCCATTAATGTCAAAATGATGAAGTAGCTCATTGGTTTGCACCAGAGAACAGATGATGTCTTAACAAAACAAAGATTAAGAAATATTAGTCTTGCATTGCCAGACCTTCCTCCACAGCGCTGCGGAGGAGGGTGTGGCGAGTCCACACAGCATTCCAGGATTGGAGAAAAACGTGCTCTGGTTTATTGGCATTTCTTTAAACCAATCACAATTGTCTTGGGTGGTGCTAAGCGCCAGACGGAGCCACGGCACCGCTGCAAAATAGCCTTGAAAAGCCAGAACTTTTTTTGGTGTAAAGTGTGTATGTTCAAATGTTGTTTTAGTTGTGCAAGTGAAAACCAGATTGGACAGATAGTTTAGCTAGCTGTCTGGATTTACCCTGCAGAGATCTGAGGAAAGGTTGACCATGGTCCTCATAAATCAACCAGAGTTTAAAACGTCAACACAAGTTATGGGATGGCCGGCCTAAATGAGTGAAATCTGGCGGAATTTTCATCGGCAATAGAGTAATTCCGGTAGTGGAACATTGTGGATATAGAGTAAGAAGTATAAACTCTCTCTGGGGGGAATTTATCATTGTATTCATGCTTACATCACTCTCTGGGCCACACGAAAGGGCAGCATATGGGTTGTTTAAAAGAGCTTCCATACCAGAGTTCCAACAGCAACAAAACATGCAGCTGTTTCTACAAAAACACAAGATGGACTAAGCCAAAGTAGCTTCCCTGCGAGCAAACACACTCCTTGGAAATCAGATGCAAACTTAACTGGAAAAAACTCTCTATTGCCACTTTACTTCTCAGGACCTGCAACCAATCAGTCCCCTTGAGCACAGATATATGAAACAAATTGTCTTTTTTCTGCGGTCTTATTGGGGCTGGCTAAACGGTGGCATGCACTAGATATTTGTCTCTTGAATGCACTCAGTCGTTAACCATGAGAAAATGGACGTCTGTTTCTGACCTTGTTCCTCTTTCCTGTGATATCATCAGAGCCGTCTTTTCACTTGGCCACATTGTCCTTTCGGAATCCCAGATTGTGTGAGTCACTGATTGTGTGGGCCGTTTCGTTCTTCTGTCCTCACCATTCTTGTGGTGTTGAAATGTCCAGTGTGCTTGCGCAGCTTCTGGTGTGAAATGTAGGAAGTAGGATACAAGTTAGTTCTCACATGTTTGACACATAATTGGTGGTTTATGATGCACGTATACTGTCCCTGCATGCATGGGGTTTTGTATGAGCTCCACATCCTGTAGTCAAGATACTGCAGCCTGACTTATAAAGCCTCCTAACACCTCTGCAGCCACTGACATGGTCCACAGTTCATTTCAACATGCAGCAATTAAACATATCCTAAAAGAACAGTTAACCTATAACAGATTTGAGGGACAAACTTCCTACCTACTCCTTTTGTTGTAATAAATGCCATATTAATAAATATTACTGCAACTAGTGTTATTATATCAGTAAGTTATGAAGCCATTGCTTTTGCCAGTGGCAAGAGTATTTACTGACATGCTGGAAACAAGCAGCTGGATCTAGAATTCAAATGAGTTATTCATTACCAAAATAGTATCAGAATTGATGTTGTTGTTATAAAGAGTTGTAATGCCACCTGGAAGCTGTGTGAATTAAGCAAGATTTATTTATTTTTTGCACAACACAAAGTGTGGATGTTAGTTCTTATGTGGAGCGCATTTAGTTTTTATCAACTACCTTTTATTACAAACTACTAAAGTTTGTTCTAACAGTTTTTATGTCCTGCCACCACATTGCAGAGTGTTGTTTGTGTTATTTTTAACCCATTAACTTGGGGACCATACAGGGTAGAGTTAATTTGACATTGGAGCAACTTGCTGCCTTCAGTGTAGCACATTACAGTGCTACTAGTATTGAGGTGAAACAGCTTTCCGTGGAATCACTAGTTCATTTCCTACTTTCCTTTAAGCTGTTATTACTGCATTAAAGTGCTCATTTTCAGGTTCATCATTGAATTTAGGTACCAGAATAGGTTTATGTGGTTTAATTTTCAAAAAAACATAATATTTTTGTATTGCTGCAGTTGCTCTTTTGAGCTCTCCGTTTCAGCTAAAGAGTGAGACATCTCACTTATGTTCCATCTTTGTTGGGAGTCACACATACGCAGTACCTAGGTCAGCACTCCTACCCAATCAGAAGCAGAGTATGAGGGCTTGCCATGCTAGCAGCTAGGCGAGCATTATAACGTGTGTTACAAAGTGACAAGCGTTCATTGCAGAAGTAAAGGCTGGACTACATAGAAATGTTTGGAGCAGTTTTTTTTATGGTGAAAAGGGTTTTTTCACTTTGTAAACCTATTACATGCACAAAAAAGATATTTAAAACACAATAAAGGAAAGGGAAAAAGCCAAAAAGCATAAAATTAGGGCCAGCAATATTTGCCCATAAATTAATTTATTAGTACATGTTTAACTTTTCCGTCGTAGCTGGTCCTGGTAAGAGGAAGCAGTAATAGCAGCATTTATAAAAATACTTGTTAGACTTTTAATTGGCATTTATTCTAATACAACCTACTGTTTAGATTTGGTTGCTTCAGAGTGGGTTCTATTGGATGAAGTCTTTACATTATGTTTTCTGCCTCTGTAAAGTGATACAGTCTGGAGTTAAATGGAATGAGTGACCAAAGCTTTCCCCATCTCTCGCCGGCCCAGCACTCTGTGGGGTAAACTTGATACAATGAGAAAATTGTTTGGAGACAAAACAGCCTAGTTTGTCTTTTGTGCTGATCTTTGTGAGGTCACAGAGAAAGGGATAGATGGATGAAAAGGATGGCTTCTGAAGAAGATGTGGCTTTAACTTGTCAGCACTCTTGAGCTTGTTAAAAATGCTATGTCTAAGCTAATCTGACTTCACCACATGCTAATGCCATACTATAACATATATAAACGGTATGAATCACAAGATACAGTACAGGGTTCCACGTTAAGGTTTTCTTTCACTTGTCCGGAGGGTTGGGTACCTTTCACATCTGAACCAATATCAGTACAGATACCGGAACCTGGAATTCTGTTCCCTGAACGGTACGTTTTTTGGTACTTTCCCTCTGTAATTACGTGTGTGTGTGTGTGGGTGTGTTTAGGTGTGTAGGTGTGTGTGTGTGTGTGTGTGTGTGTGTAGGTGTGTGTGTCGGAGCTCCGCTCTCTGTCAGCATGCAGAGAAGACAGGTAAGCTTGCGCTTTCGCGCTCTAAGGAACCGAAATTTTAGATTTTACATTAACCAATCCTCGGTAATACCGATGTGATTTGGTCAGAACTGGTAAAAGTACCGGGTTAGGTTCTCAACCCTACTTGTGCATTTGGACAACTGATAAAAATAAAATAATTACTTGCCCGAGGCCAATTGGTTGTTTTCATCAAAAATGTTGAAAAAAACACCAGTAGAAACAAATGTCAAACAGCATCAAATTCTTAAAAAGAAAAATCCAAAATAAAAACGTTAAAAAAAAAAAACTCTGATGAAAGCATTAAAAAAAGCATATAATGTACAAAAAAAAGCTTCAATTTACACGAAAAACAACCATTGAAAGCATCAAAAGCGTAAACAAAACGCACCAACTCAATTCTTGATTGGTCACCGGCACACACACATCAAATCATTCAACGAGCATTCTCCAACAGGGGCGAGGCGATGACGTCCGAACAGGCAAGTGGATTGTTTTATTTGCTTGCCCGACGTGGCATTTTACTTGCTCCGGGCCATCGGGTAACCCTTATTGTTGAACCCTGCAGTAACAGTGGGGTTCGAAAGTTAAGGCACCCCAGGTAAAAATGTGTATTAATGTGCATAAAGAAGCCAAGAAAAGTTAGAAAAAATCTCCAAAAGGCATCAAATGACAGATTAGACATTCGTATAAGATGTCACAAAAAGTAGATTTTATTTCCATCATTTACACTTTCAAAATTACAGAAAACAAAAAAAATGGCATCTGCAGAAGTTTAGGAACCCTGCCGAGTTTCTAGCATGCACCCCCCACCCCCTTTGGAAAGCTGAGACCTGACAGTGTCATGTAATGTTGTCAATCATCGTCTGGAAAGACCAGGTGATGTCAATCTTAAGGTTTTAAATGCCCACACTCATCTGACCTTGCCCCAACAATCAGCACCATGGCTTCTTCTAAGCAGTTGTCTAGAAAACTGAAACTGAAAATAGTTGACGCTCACAAAACTGGAGAAGGATATAAGAAGCAAAAGAAAAGCAATTCAACACCCTCGTTTGACTACACGATCCATCCAGAAAGACCTGGCAGACACTGGAGTTGTGGTACACCATTCCACTATAAAGAGATACTTGTACAAACATTGTCTTCATGGAAGAGTCATCAGGAGAAAACCTCTTGTACGTCCTCGCCACAAAAATCAGCATTTGAAGTTTGCAAATGATCATATAGACAAGCCTGATGCATTGTTGAAATGAGTTCTGTGGACCAATTAGGTTAAAGTAGAACTTTTTGGCCGGAAGGCGCTAAGATACGTTTTGAGAAGAAAGGGCACAGAAATAATGAAAAGAACCTCTGTCCAACTGTTAAGCATGGTGGGGGGGGGGATACAATTGGGGTTGTATTGCGGCCAGTGGCACAGGGAACATTTCCCAAGTAGAAGGAAAAATGGATTAGATAAAATTTCAGCAAATTTTGGACTTGATGCCATCTGTGAAAAAGCTGAAGTTAAAGAGAGAATGGCTTCTACAAATGGATAATGATCGTAAACACACCTTAAAATCCACGGTGGATTACATATAGAGGCGTAAACTGAAGGTTTTGCCGTGGCCTTCACAATGTCATGACCTCAACATAATTGAAGATCTATGCATAGACCTTTAAAATAGCAGTGTGTGACAGACAGCCCGGAAATCTCAACAAACTAGAAGACTTTTGTAAGGAAGAATGGATACCTCAAACAAGAACCAAAAGACTCTTGGCTGGCTACAAGAAGTGTTTCCAAGCTGTGATACTTGCCAAAAGGGGCAGTACAAGGTATTAACTCTGCAGGGTGCTCAAACTTTTGCAGACGCCATTTTTTGTTTTCTGTTATTTTGAAAGTGTAAATGGTGGAAATAAAATCGAACTTTTTGTGACCTATAATACAAATTTCTAATCCGTCATTTGATGCCTTTTGGAGATTTTTCCATCTTTTCTTGGCTTCTTTATGCACATTAATACAAACTTTTACCTGGGTTTCCCAAACTTTCGAACCCCACTGTAGATTACATGTTTAAGGTGTGCAGTGTGACATGAGAATGAGTTTAGCTCGTTTTCCCCTCATTTTCGTCATTCTTTCTCTCCTTCTTTGTGTTTTTTCAGCCCCGGAGCAGCCGAGCTGTAAGGCACTGTACGACTTTGAGCCAGAGAACGAGGGAGAGCTGGGCTTTCGCGAGGGAGATATCATCACCCTGACCAATCAGATTGATGAGAACTGGTACGAGGGCATGCTAAACAGCCAGTCAGGATTCTTTCCCCTCAACTATGTCGAGGTTCTCGTCCCATTGCCACACTAATAAAAAAGAGCAAGAGAGCTAAGGAGGAGACTGAAGGAGAGGAGGAGGAAGAGAGAACATGTAGAATTAGTAGAGGGGGAGGAAAGCAAAGCCAAGGGATGACTATTCATTTTCACCTTCAGCTCCAACGTCAACTTCACAGAGGAGCACGTTTTGTCATCTGGAGTTCTGGAGGAGGTGGTCACATGTCAAAGTCCAGACCAGAATATCAACCTGTTCCACCAAAAGGTGAAAAGATATTAAATGGACACAAAATGTCATCGTCCGTTATCTGGCAGTCAGAAACATTTCCTGAGGACTAACAGATGACACGTTTTATAAGCAATATTTGTCTTTAACCACAAGTTACTGATATCGTAAATATAACTTGTATTAAATCTGGTGATTACGATTGGGTGACACGTATAATGTCATACTTTTTGTGTGACTGCAGTCTGTTTAAAACTCAGGTTGGTCACCAAACTACCAGTCCGTTTTCAGACTGAAGAGCCCAACTCAAACCTCACAGTACACATCATGTGGAACTTGACTGAATATTTTCCTGGACCGGAGCTTATCTCTTGATGCCACCTGCTGACAAGACTGAGGATTGCTTTTACTAAAACTAAAAACTAAAATATGAAACTACACAAAACTGCAAATGTAGTTTTAAGTTGTTACATCTTAAAAGAAAAAAAAAACACATTTTTATTGAACAACAAGACAAAATTTGCCTGAGATTTGTGATTTAGATAATTTTCTGGCTCCGGCCTGTTATGCTCTTTTTAAAGATCTGCAGTATGTTAAGCTGTGCTACTGTGATTGCTACGGAATGCAACAGGCCTGAAACAGTGGTTTCCTTATATTGTTTCAGTATTTGATGTTGTCTCAACCTATTACAGTAGTTTTAAAAGAAGTAGAACTGTTTACCGAACATGTGATAAAATGTGGTAATGCACCTTGGTCCTCAAATGAGATTGATGTGTGTGTGACAGACTTACTCCACCATTACACACAGACCCAAAGTTAAATGCAGATGTTGCACCTTTTTTTCACTCAAGGCATGCGTGTGTTTGCCGTGTAGATGTGCAGAATGATTAGTTGTTTAGATGCTAGTCTGTTCAAAAGAGGAGGTAGAGTCAAAAAGTCTTTGAGATCTATAAGATGCAATAGAAACATATCACTTGGTGCGCCTGTTTGTTAAACTGCTAACTATTCTGTAACATAGACATGTATATTCATTTTTGGGCCGGTTTGTCTCAGCATGTTAAGCCTTTCCCTGTTTTTATTTGGTTTTTGAGCCGTTTTAGGCGCCTGTTATCGCCATGCAGTGGCTGAGTAGATGACGCTGCTGGCAGCGACTCAATCTTTGATATTCACTACGTGTCCCACTATTTCCGTGTTGTGTCTTAGAGAATGTGAAACTCATCTGTGCTTTGGAACTTATTCTTAACCTTGGATTCTGATGCTTCATATTGGCCCCGATCTGATTGATTTGTTAGTATGTTGGGCCAATGCAGACAGGTGTCACAGCCACAGTCCATAATCCAACATACACCGCAGAGTATGAGACCTGGAGTAAAAGGGAAAACATCAAGGGAAAAAGCCATTGTAAGCTGTTGTCCATTTTGACTGCTTAGACTTTTCAAACACGTCTGTCTGGGGGGATAAAAAAAGAAAAGTATTAATTGTGAATGACACATGTGTAATCCTTTACTGTTTGCAGTCTCTTACTTTCTGCTACATTTCCCCTCTTTTTTTATCTGTTTGTGTCCACTCTGAGTTCTGTCCTTGCATAACATGTTTACATCTATGATCTTACTACATTTTTAACGCTTGTATGAAGTTCAGGGCAAAGTTAAAGGACTGTAGAAGATGCTGTCTGGGTCACCCGGGTCAACAAGTCCTGGCTATCTTTCTTTTTTTTAGTGCCTTTGGAATAGAAAAACCTAACCCAGCTACTTAAGAATAGTGTCCAAAATTTCTAATCCTTCTCTTGGTTTTAATTTCAGCCGTTGTCGCTTTCCTGTGTAAAGAAGAACTGTATGTGTGCACATTTCTGCATAGTTCTGACACTACAGGCAGTTTCGTGGACTAATGTGAAGTTTATCAGCAGACCACCAGCGGAAACTGTCTTTTATATAGATTTTAATCCATGTTTTAAAAAAAAGTCCCACTGATTTCTCTTTTTAAAGGGCTATGTATGTGTTTAATCAGTCTTAAATGCTTCTTTGAACAGCATTAAATCATTCTGGCTCTATATAGTATTATTTTTTATATACAAGACCTTTAAACATTTAAATTAATATTTGCATGTAGTCCTATATTACACCTTGTATGTTGTTACACCACGTATGTCTTTAGATTTAAGTTGCCTTTTTACTTGTGGTATAAGTACCAAATTTAACGGCAATATTTTGTCATTTATTATCAGTGTGTTTGTATGTGCTTCCTTCTTGTCTCCCCCCCATCCCATTCTTACAATAAAGAAGAAAACAAAAAGAAAAAGTGTCATTGTTGCATATATCCACAGGGAGATATTCTGACATTGAGAAAATATTACTATAGCATTTTAATTAAAACAATTTAGATTTCAATTGATAATTTCCGTCAATTTGAAAAGTTAAAGGTGCCCTGTCACACATATTTCATTACTTTGTGGTAATGTCTGAAGTTCTACCATGGACTCTGACATTTTTTTTATGGAAAAAAAAGGCCTTAGTTACCTTGTTTCACGACATTCTAGTGTGGTATAGAAAGCTTGCAGGAAGACTCGGCTCGATTTGTGCCAAATATTCAACAAGTTAAGCTGTTTGACTCTGATTGGCTAAAAACCAGCTAGTCAGAACCTGGATAACAGCATCCTTAACCTAGTGCAAAGGGCGAGCTCATGAATAGTAATAAGCTCAGGCAACATGACATCAGACTGACCAGCGGTTGTAATTGGTCTGATTTCTCTGCTTTTTTCTTTTCAGTGGCTAGAGCTGACGGAAGAGGTAACAGTTCATCTTCACATTCACCACATAACACAAACACATATGGACCTAACATATTTCAAAAAATGCAAGTAAAAACAGTTTTTCTGTGGCAGGGCACCTTTAAACACTAATAGAAAAACTATAAATAGGTTCCCTAAGAGGTCTGAAAGGATTCTAATTAAATAAGATTTGATTCTAGATTCAGATTGAATTTTTTCACTTTCACAGAAAAAGCAGAGTTTCTCAGAGTTTCAGATGATCTCCTAGTTTAGCCAGTTTGCCCGTTTGTGTATAGTGCTAATTACTAAATGTTAGCGTGTGAACACTTTAGATACGGTACAACAACACGTAACATTAAACCTGTTCAACATCAACATGTTTACAATGTCACTGTGAGCATGCTGACGTCAAATCACTGTTGTGCCTCACATGGCTGACGTTTGAGGAATAAAGTCAACAGCTAACAGTGGTGTTTAAATAGTTCCAGTGTGTATATTTTAATGCTTTGTGGATCATCAGCAGGCTTAAGGCATTGCTCTGTCTTCATACATGTACATCACATGATCCACAGTTAGTAGTAAATACAGTACAGCTAAAGAGGAAGCACATATCTGTCCAAGCCAACAGGACTCATGTCTCACATAATCTGACGGGCACAACAGAGGGACACACGCACACACACATACACACACACATACACACACACACACACACACACACACACACACACACACACACACACACACACACACACAGGTTTAAAAAATAAAAATAAAAATAAGCATAGCACAATGGAATTACTTGCACCACATTGCAACCGTCCAATTTGACTTGAGGAACACCAACATTCACAAAACCTATCACAGAGTACACTTTAGGTCAAACCAAGACACACTTGCATACTTGCAGACTAATTTTCACTGTTTTCCCAACCACCGCTCCATTGGTTAGGTCTCTAGAGGCAATTACAACACAATAAACGTTCACATTGTACATATCTGGCAATATCTGCTCATACCACCGGATACTGGCACAGAGAGGCACATAGGTCCATGTGGAAAAAGGTAAGATGCCAGTCAGGCAGAATGATTTCTGGTCCGTGAAATGCTTCTGTTTATTTATCAAGCATGAGAGAGTTCAAGGCATCTAAATGTTTTTCAAGCAGTTTCTTACATTGTAAATCTGTCACTCCAGTCCTGTCAGTTCTGCACAAAGTGGAACGACTAAAGGTGCAGGGCACGGTGCAAATGCACAGCAAATCAACTCAGTGGATGTTCATCAGCTGACTGTAGACATGCTCTAAGATCTGAGAGTAGGCCTGATCTTTGGGAGCATGGCAACTCAGAGAGCCCTGAGGAAGAAGAGAGAAAGTTGAACAAGTTAGGTCTGCTGGAAAGGTTTTAGAACCATCACCTAATATCTGCCCATCTTCTATAAATCATCCTACCTTGATCTTGTCCATCATGGTTGTATCAGGACACCAATACTGGGTGAACTGGACGATGTCGGGGGCTGTCCTGTAGTAGTCAACCAGCAGCATCTATAGAGGAAATACACAGATCTTTGATAAACAAGATCTACTATATATTTATTAAACAAAATCACACATTTTTATTTCTCTGCAGTATTTGTGTAGGGCTGAGGCTGCAGTATGCGTACCATCTCATTAAGAACATCACTGGTGAGAAAGTTGTCCTGTACATAGGTTACCTCTACAGCCACTGGGATACCGTGGTCATTAGGCCGTTGCTGCAGGAAGGCAGATGACGTGTTAGTTTAGCAGAAACACGAGCTCAAGAGTCAGAAAATACTAAGTGACAAAGCAGGCCCGTAGCCAACCTAGTGGAAGGCTTATTTATTCATTTTATTGCATTCTCCCCTCATTTTGTATTAAATTATGAGGTTCAAATAAAAAAATAAAAAAAGTAATTTAGGTTCAAATTCAAATTTTATTTTTTCACATACACAAATTCATTGTGGACCTGTTCTGGCTCAATAAAATCAACAAAGATAAAACCCATAAACATAGGTAGATATAGATTTCATAACGGACGGTAAACATGTTGATATTGTCAGAGCTGCACTTGAACATAACCCAGTCTGTGCGGTCCAGAGTGTCCTGAAAGGTGGCCTCTGATTGTCCCATCATGTCTCATTGAAACTACAGATCCGCTACCCGATCTGGCAAACTTGCATAGTGTCGTCATAGCCGGTAGAGGGCCACAAAGTGAATGCGGTGGCGTTCACCCTGTTACGAGTTGATGAACCACTGAAACGATTTTGGATACATTATTTTACGGTACAAACAGGTCTCTAGTGTTGCTTTAACATCTTAACAAGTGTGCTTTTGATGCGCCAAAAATATTTACTACAATTTCGTCAAATTGCTTACCAAGATCATGTACCACCTTTTTCATTACACACACACACACACACACACACACACACACACACACACACACACACACATGGAGCACGACACAGAGGAACACACATAATACATATGCTGGTTTTGTTATGAGAGCATAAAGTTAGTGGCGTTGATTGTTGATCCATTAGACGTTAGATAATTACATGTGGCGTGCCGGAATACATTCACAGAAGTGGTGCTTTTAACAACATCAAGATCATTTGTATTTGGGTGGGAATTTGAATTATTGTCCGTCGTTATTTAAAAATACTCTAAAACAGGGGTCACCCCCCCCCCCCCCCCCCCCCCCCCCCCCCCCATCTACGGGCTTGCTAAGAAGGTGAGTATAGTGATGCATGTGTCCTCACCTCAGGCGGTGGTACGACCCAGAATGGGGTTATTGTAGACGCCACACCTTGATTCCCATGATAATACGGTCCTGAAAGAGAAAACAAGTTTAAAGCAGATTGGCCTGATGGTCAGAAAGCCCAGGTTTTGATGAGAAAACCACAGGTCATGGTGATGGTGAAGGATGGACATGCCATGGCAAAGTCGTTGCTTATTCAGAGACTCCACATACATTTTTCTTTTAATCCATTCATTACAATGTGGCTGCAAACATTGTGGAGCAGCTCCTAAAGGATGTTGATTCATTCTACTTCTTTCCTCTACTTTTTTTTTTACATTCATGTACTCTCTTTTTTGCCTTATTTTCTAGCAAAACCTGTCAAATTTAAACATGTATTACCTTTTCCATTACCGTCATTCAAATGCTGCTATACACTCAAAGGACACTTTAATCATTATAGACATTTCATTCAAGTGCAATATTTATATTCTATGTTACCAAATGCTATCTGTAGACATGTTCTTCATCACCCTATTCAATTCTTAAACATAGCACAATTATTTAGGTACTGAATCTCATGGTTCACCACTGCTTTGTAAAGTATGTAGTATTAATTCAGCAATACTATTCAATACCAAATAATTTCCTGGCACAGGATCAATAGTGTCTGTTATGTAACTGTTTTCACAGCTCCCTGCGGACGAGGTTTTCAAAAAGAATTACAAAAAATCGATTGCATCAATATAGTGCTCCACTGTGTATGAAGGCAGGCACGTACCACAGATGACGCCCAGACAGGGCTGAAAGCCGTTGTTTGAACCCTGTAGCCTTAGCTGATGGTCCATCTGGGAGTCTATGTCCTGCAGTGAAGGCAGAGCCGGACCGCGGGGGTGACTGTGGTACCAGCCCACCAACGACAGCCCGCGCATGAACAGGTTCTGACAGATCTGGAGCAAAGTCAAAATGACAGAAGCCAATTAGAAAGAAAAAAAGCTAACTGTTTTTTCACTTGAGTAAAAGTGATTAATAATGGACTTTGCAAGTTCACAGAAGAAGTTCAGCAATAGCTGGATACTTTTCTCATTTTAAAACTCTAAATTGAAATTTGTAGCTTAATTTGGTTTTGGCGGTTACAGTTTGGCTTTGAACTGCAAAGTTGCATATCTTTGCATTTCATATTTGTTAAAGATGCAGTAGGTAAGACTTATAAAACTAGCTTTCTGTCATATTTGCTGAAACTGACCCCTTATTTGAGCAGTACTACATCTAGCACATAATTTAAAAAACAAAATCCTCTGACACCACCTACAGCCTGTAGTGTGATTTGACAAAATATCCACTGCTCCCTGTTCAGATGCACCAATCAGGGCCATAGGGGGTGTCTAACTGCCTGTCAATCACTGTTCAGGCACACACATTAGGCTTGTTCGAGAGGAACTGCACCTCGCCTGTAGAGTGGACGAGAGCAGGCGGCAGCAACTGGGGGCGGTGACAACAAGCTGCGGTAAAGTCAGACAGTTTCCAGGCGTTTCCAGCAACCTCAGGCTGATCAGGAAGTGACAGAAACACTGTGGTCCGATTCTGATTTTATAAAATGTTTTCAGACCCATATATCAGCTTATACGCAGTCTCCATTATGACAGAGTATCTCTCAAAATACTCTACATGTGATCTGTTGCTGATTTTAATAAACAGACTCTAGGAGATCCGTAATCTGAACAGATTTATAAATGTCACTATCAGCCACACAACATGTGTTCTGTACAGAATAAGCCTCTAAATCAGACAAATAGCAATTAAAATCCCTCTGATTCAAAATCAATAAAAAGTTTTTATTAAAAGTTTTATGTTGAGTCGATTTTGAACCAATCAGCTGTTAAATCAGCTATGAGGCTTGTCTTTCCCAGCATGCTCTGGGTCCGTCTGAGTCTTGCAGGCGGTGAAAAGCAACTGCGCTGCCTGCGTCTTAAACCTGCCTTGCTCTCGTGAGGTTATCGTGGCCCACGTGCACGTGACGTCAGAGCTAGTCGGGATCAAGACGGACACAAATCCAACCGCCACGCAACAGGGGGCGATCGCCGGTGATCGAGTCTGTGCAGACTTGGCTCATTTCGAACAAGCTTATTCATTCTCCCTTGTGGGGGGGGAAGAGCTTAGGCGACCGTTTGGGCTTTAGCAGAAGGGGGGGGGGACTGAGAAGTTGTTGATGTTCAAATTCTTTGGCTAAATCTTGGATCTTAACAATCCTACCTACGGTACCTACAGAAAAAAAGCAAAAAGCAGCGCAACTCATTTCACATTCGTGAAGAAGTTTCCGAAGACCTTAATGACTTATACAAAAGCATTTAATGAACACTCTGTTGAGGAAATAATTAGACAAGTAGAACAGTTTAAACACAGTGTGTTACTGTGCAGTGCCATCCCATCTCCCTGAAGTTCCTGTCTTCCTGAAGGTGTATTTGAACTCATGCTGGACGTTACATTTAGCTGAACCTTAAACAACGATATTGCAGACGCCGTTAAGACAGATACTAAATCTTGTGGCTGGTCCACCGACCTCCAAAAAGAGACAGCCCTGAGACAAAACAGTCCCTTAGCATGTAGCAGCCAACAGAGACTCTAAATCTGTAGATAGGCAAACAGTTCTACACAAAGAGGTTTGGTTGTTAGAGACTGGCTGAATATTTCCGTCCCCTGAGCTATGACCTGTGAATGACCTGATGTTGTCTAAGCTTTCCCTTTGTCTCATCATACCACAACATGGTGTTTTCTAAAATTCCTCCACAATATTATGTTAATTTATCCACTTTCAGTGCCAAAAACACAATACAGTAAATTAGTACACAGGATCTAAAAAGAAGTATTGTTAACAGAAACAAACTAGTATTGAGACCTAATTTAGGTGCAAAAATCGCAAAATAAAACACACTCAGCACTGTATACCATGCTAATTTTTCAATGATGGAAACTTAAGAGTCTGATCTTTGGTTTTTGGCTTTTGAAAAGACAGGTGCATGGTGACAAGTGCTGTCTGCTAAAATGTCTTTTATTTTTGGGTCTCATTCTTCTTCATGTTTTCTAAAGGCATACATGCTGTTAGTGCAGACTACGGATTCACAGTCCTTGTGTTACCTCCTCCTCGACAGCAGAAGCAGAGTCTCTGTCTGCCAGCCTGGTCCGACAGGGGAAAGCCCTTAAGACTGTCAGCACTGAAATACATCGAGCACAGAGGGAGACAGACACTGGGGATTAAAGATGGCTTCATTATCTTGTAATGAATATTTCTTGCGGTCACTTTCTCATCTTACTCACGTTGGGTATTCGTATCCCATCGTCCTCCGAGGTATCCTACCACCTCACTGGTAGTGAGGTGACAATGGAAGTCCTGATGAGGACGAAAAGCGGGGGGTATCGTTTAAAAAATGTTTGATAATGAAATGGTTGGCTGAGTCCTGCAGCGGTAAGGGTATAAATCCGACATGCTTCCCTTTGCTCTGTATGCTCCCCAATCTCCTTCCCCCTTCCAGTCTACCCTTTATCACTACAATAAAGGGAAAAGGCCCCCAAAATAACAATGCATGACGTTTCACTTCCGGGATTGTTTCCATGATGCAGGAAATTCCGCCGGATGCGTGTCTTTTTGCCGATGTCTGTTTCCTTCCGCTTCCTTTGGGTTAGAATTTTAAACTCCGGCGGATTTATACGGACCATGGTTAAGTGCTCCTCAGATCACTGCATGGTTAAATCCAGACAGCTAGGTAGACGATCTGTACAATCGGAGTTTTCTCTTGCAAGACTAAAACAGCTTTTGAACGTACACGTTCCACCAAAACAAGTTCCTTCCCAGGGCTATTTTGCAGCGGAGCGCCCAAGACGATTGTGATTGGTTTAAATAAATGCCAATAAACCAGAGCACATTTTTCTCCCATCCCAGAATGCTGTGTGGACTCGCCAGACCCTCCTCCGCAGCGCTGTAGAGGAAGGTCTGTCAATGCGAGACTACTAATATCGTGACTACGATACTTTTTTAAAACAAAAATAAATTACAACATTACGTATTACGTCACATGATATTTTGTTTTTATGTTTCCGCTCCTACTTTGTGAGCTGCCTCTGTGTAACGTAGAGTTAACTTTAGGCAGCCAATCACAGACATTATTAGATATTGATAGAAGCATGCTGCATGCTTATTGGCTCATTCACGCTGATGAGATTTACTCCTCATGTATATTGGGTGTTAAATGACAAGGCTTTTTTCGACACTTGTTACTTTAGAGGCAATTCGGTCGGTGCCTAAAACGTGTGGAATTCAGTATCCAGCCCTACAGGTAACTTGGTATCGTAACTATTCAAAGGTACTCAATTACCCTGTTTTAATGTGGTTGTTACCTACCATTAGCAGTAGGACATTACTGGACACGGCTACATTAAAAGGCTGGAATCTGTTGATAGCTGAGAAGGCCGACAGCTCCACAAGTGTGTGTGGATCTCTGTGGACACAAGTTAGAGTCTATCACACTTATGATTCAAGTTAAAGCTACATTGATCCTTCAGAATAAGTGAGTACCTGGCAGTATCCCTGGTGCCCAAGGTGCAATATCGGACAGGAATTCTCTCTCGGTCAGTTCTGCGTGAAACCATTAGGTCTGTAACGGTTAAGATGGACATTTGATTTCCATTTGAAATAAAAACAATCATGAAACTTGTATCTATTGAGACTTATACCATTTAAACCAGGTTTGCTGTTCTTGTTCTTCTCATCTGCCTGCACAGCTGTCTTCCCTTCCTCTTCATCCTCATCATCATCTTCCTCACTCACAAGACTCTGGAATCACAGGAAATAAACACAATGTATGACATAGGATAGTGTAGATACAGCAATAAAAACAGTATAAAAGTATAACACATTATGTGTCCTCATAGTTTTCTGTTTTTAAAACACGTGAAAAGAATCCGACAGTGAAGTGAGAATATTTCCAGAATATTTCATGTTTCCGATGGAAATCAACTTGGTTCAAGTCTTATCTAAAATCAAGTGTCATTGTCTGTATTCTTTATTTAAGAACAACTACTGCTTCTTTATTGAAACATGTTAATTACAATGGAAACACTCACTCTCACTGTATCTACAGATGTTTTCACTTCTTTTAAAAAATCTCACGCAATTAGTTATAGATAAAACCGCCTTCATAAGATGGAGACATTTTTAAGAAATGAATATATTGTTTAGCTTTTCTTCCTGTTGCACTGGAACCTTTCAGCTCTTCAGGCATCTAAAAACTCATTTTTAAATGAAACCGGCTCACAACTCATGTCCACGCTAAGGCCACAACCTGTGACAAGACTTCATTTTTATATTAACAAATTAAGAAACTAAAGCTACTTCTTTCTCTTCTGACCAACTCTGAAAACAATATGCAACCTTATTGCTGGGTTATACTGTACTACTAAACATTTGTAAAGGCTTCATCTTGTTTAAGCTACATCATTCCTTCCCAAAACCTGTATCAACGATTTCTCTTGTTACTAAACCATATATGTATATATATATATATATATATATATATATATATATATATATATATATATATATATATATATATATATATATATATATATATATATATATATATATATATATATACATACATATATGGCAGTAAGAAGCAGCTTTTTAGTCTTTTCATTGTTCAAAATGTGGGTTATGATGTTTGACCTTGACACACATTAAACTTAATAACACTTAGGGTAGATGTTGCCTCAGTTATTAACGACAATATGCTGATCATGGTAAGAAAAAAATATGTTGTGCTCTCACCATGTCTGCGCTGGGTTGGTACTTGTGCAGCCAGGTGGTTTTGTACTGGACCAGCTTCTGTCCCCGGTAGCGTACAGACGCCCAGCCACAGCCAGACTTCTTAGCTGGGTTGACCAGACGTTTGCAATGTGTTGCCCAGGCACTAGGGGAGTTAAAAATCTGTCCCGTCTCCACCCACCTGATTTTCCCATCATTCAACAGGTCTCCTATAAAGTTCTTACCCTGAAGGGAGCAGAGAAGAGAGACATTTTAAACCAAGAAACAAGACAAGTACGTGGGTTGGCTCCTTCAAAAGCCATGTGTGCATAGTATCATATCAGGTAAGCTTGATATGAATCACAAGTGTAACCTCACATGACACAGCACTTGTATAAATAATGCATAACACCATTCTTACTGTATCCAGCTGTTATGTGTGTTATTACCAGGTAGTGGATTGCTAGCACGCCATCCCCCGGCTCCACCAGGCCATCTTTGAGTAGCACTCTCAAGGTGATGCCTCTCCGGGTCAGCAGGGATCCCCGGCCGGAACTGGACCGCAGGTCGGCCTCCTCCCCTCCGCTCAGCTCCTCTTCATCCTCCTCTCCTCCATCCTCCACCACCTGTGGAGAGCTGGGTGGCTCTGAGTCTGAAGAAGCACGCGTGTGCAAACACACACACACACACACACACACACACACACACACAAACACACACATTGATGGATCCTAATATGCTCAGGTCGCTGGAGTGATATGTGGGTGCAATGCTAATGTTAAAAATCATAACCATGCCATGTTATGAGCATGTGTTTTCAAGTCATATTACTCAGAGGTTTAATATTTAGCCAAAGCACCTGGCTACTAGTTAAACACCTCAAGTTACATCAAGAAGAAAGCCAAATAGCCGTTATAATGACTTTATAATGAAAGCTCCACTGTAATGGAAGCCACAATCATTCATAATTGCAGCCAGCCAAAATGATAGCAATCTTATCATAGTGAAAGGACTCTCAAGGGTCCAAAATAGGCAAAACATATTCTAAATTGCCATTTTATTAATTACGGTTAAGCTATGCGGTTGGCCTTTTGTTTCCACCTCCCATTAGATATGGCTCTCCCCGCAAGAAGAGGCCTGTTCCCCCCTCTGCAATTTCCTTCGGTATTACAATTAAACGACTCTTTTATTATTCTCACCCATTTCTCTGAAAGCGTCGGAGAGCGCCTTAATCCAACTCGGTCAACGCTGCTTTTTTTCCGGGCACTTGAAGCTGTGCGGGTGCTGGGCTGTTCCGGGCAGATTTTACAGATACACGAATTCGCCACACTAGCTCCGGCTATTATTCAAAAACATAAAATGAAGGCGTCTGTGGCTCTGCAGTGTAGTTTCCTTGTTGTGTTGCTTTAATGTCAGTTCCCCTCCCCTTTCTTTCTCCCTCTCCCCGTCCTTGTCACTCTCCTAGCTGTGTTCTTCTGAACGGCTGTCTGACGTGCCATGCCGGTCTATAGCTGCCATTATTTACACTTTCATGAGACTAAAAATGCCACACGGTCATTATTAATGTTAAGTAATCGGTTGGGGTTGTAGGAAACGTAGGAAATGAAATTGAAATCTAAACAATGTAGCGATAAATCTGCGTTTCCTCCGGATAGATTAAGTGTCGTCCTGTGTGCCTGAGCCAACCGATATATGTCATTTAGGCAGATCATAAGTAGCCTAGTAGCCTTAAAATGATATAGCCTCGTGTCTTTATACCATAGCCTATGGTTGGTGATTTGTATTCTCCCGCTGCCTACTTTACTATGTTATAGGCTACTGTGGTTTTCTTTACTAGGCTACACCACAGACTGTAAAGGGCTACACCGAGATGTTCCTTCTTTATCTCCGAACAGAAGCTCATGTAGGCTACCGGGAGCAGCCTGCGGAGGGCAGCAGATCTCCAGCAGTTTCTTAACTGAATTCAGTTCCTGTTTCCTCTACCTGGTGTTATTAGCTACAGAACTATTCACACAACAGGAGGAAACACCCGCATGTGTTTGGCACCAAAATACTCTGTATGTAGTCAAAGTTACATTTCAGCAGTAGTGGAAAGTAGCCTAGCCTAGCACATACACAAAAAAAGCCTAGGCCTAGTATACTGTACAATTTTGAAGTCCTAGGCCTACCTCTAGCCTAGGCTAATGTATGCTTTTGCTCCAGTGGGCTACTTTTCAGAGTAGACTACAGTTCAGTTGACATTTATGTCAACATTCACTTGACATTATAGCCTAGACCAATAGAGTGATTTAATTTTCACATTTACTGTGAAAAATAATCATATTAGATCATTTACAATAGCTGATTAATAGCATATTTCTGCCTTTTCACATGCAAAAACAGTAGGCCTTGGCAAATTATTTTCTACTGCATTTCATGTTTTGTATTAGCTATTAAACTATCAAACAACATGGTGGTTAAGTTGCTATTGGATCTGGGGGAACATCTTGTAGTTGAGGCCCAATTCAATAGCATACTTAACAGTATATTACTAACGGCATCCTGTTGCACTAATAATTGTTCCTTGTAAACTTACAAGAAGCAACCCTGAATGTGTTCTCTTTGTCAGTCCAAATCTCAAGTGAATTTAGGCAAAGCACAAGTTTGTGACACAAGTTTTTCATTGGATTAAGATTAAAGGAATTAGAAAGCATATTTGCACACAGTAGACACCCTTAGGCTTAGTGGATCTCTTCCAGTAGATATTGAATGGATCAAAGCCAACACTTCTTTAAAAATCTAGGACTTGTTGCAAGGAGATGGAAACATTTTCCATTATTTATACCTAGCTTCACTCTCATGTTTTCCTCGGGTCAAATTGTAACGTTTTCTTATATCAACATTCTTTTTAACTACCCAATTATAATTAACCAAAACAACATGATTGATTCCACACAACGCTCTTTGGCATGTACAACTGTCTAATTTCATAAATTTTGTCTTGTTCAATGTTATAGCGTTGAGCAAGCTCTCGACTATTTGCAGTCGAGAGAGCTCCTTTTGGTTTAGGCATAAAAATAAACTATTACAATAGTCTAACCGCGAAGACACAAAGGCATGAATGATAAGCTCCAAATCATTTCTTGAAACTATATTTCTAATTTTTGAGATTTTCCTTAATTGAAAAAAGCAGTTTCTCGTCAGCTGCTTGCAGTGCTGCACTAACGACATGTCTTTGTCCAGGATAACTCCCAAATTTCTAATACTTGGCTTAGCAGACTGACCTAAATCACCCAAGTATTGTTTAATCCCAGGGATTGCATCCTCAGGGGCAATGATCAATGTTTCTGTTTTGTTTAGCTGCAGGGAGTTTTCACTTAACCATTTTTTTATTTCCACAAGACAATGGAGCAAGGAGTTTAACTTACAGATCTCTGACGGCTTGAAGCAACAGTAAAGTTGGATATCATCAGCAAATAGGTGAAAAGAAACATCATTGAACCTTTGTGTGATCTTTCCCAAAGTGATCAAATACAACAAGAATAGAACATGGCCCAGAACAGAGCCTTGAGGCACTCCACAGAGCAAGTCTGCAGACTCAGACCTTATTTGGTTAGGTGTAACACTGAAACTTAATTATTTTTTGGGCATTTTAGGCCTTTAATTGACAGAACAGCGGAAGATATGAAAGGGGAGAGAGAGGGGGAGTGACATGCAGCAAAGGGCCGCAGGCTGGATTTATTGTTCAGCATGTGCAGGGACAGTGCATATTTTTTCTCAATTGGTCAGCTTGTGACGAATAACCACTTCTACGTGACATCTAGTGTTAGCTTTATGGAAAGACTGAAGATGGATTAATGCACGGGCATTAATTGATTAACTAGTCTGACAGGTCAAGAGGTGATAAGTGATACCTCCTTCAATGAATACACAGTTTACTGTGCAATAACTTTCTTTAATTAATCAGTCCAAATTATATGACATGGGTGGCTGGAAACTTCATACCCCCTCCTCCCCTGTCACTGCATGTTACATTAGGATTCATCATTTATGTCTCTCCATTAGTTGTCTATTAAAGAGAAGAGGCTGGTTTTGGTGGACACTGCCTCAGTCTCTTCTGTTTTTTTTCAGCCGTCGTGCTTCTTGTAAAGTGTTGACCTGAAATCAACAGACAGTCCCCATTAAATTTATGATTTTTTGTTGTAATTTGTTTCCTATATTTTGAATGTGTGACTCATTCCTAGGTAACATTATTTTCATTAATAAAATGTTCTGCTACATAAGGCAAGGCAAGGCAAGGCAGCTTTATTTGTATAGAACATTTCAGCAACAGGGCAATTCAAACTGCTTTACACAAAATCAGTTAAACAGATAAAACACAGGTACAAACAGTTAAACATCATAAGCATTAAAAAACGGTAAAACACATGAATAAAAGTTACAGTGCAGTATAAGACATTTAAAGAAATGAGCAGTCATTTGTTCCAGATATTAGGAGCATAGAAACTGAAAGCTGCTTCACCGTGTTTAGTTCTGACTCTGGGGACAGAAAGTAGACCTGTCCCAGATGTCCTGAGAGGTCTTGGTGGTTCATAGTGTAGTAGCAGATCAGAAATGTATTTTGGTCCTAAACCGTTTAGTGATTTATAAACTAGGAAAAGTACTTTGAAATCAATTCTTTGACACACAGGAAGCCCGTGTAAAGACTTCAGAGCTGGAGTGATGTGATCCAGTTTCCTGGTCTTAGTGAGGACCCGAGCACCAGCATTCTGAATCAGCTGCAGCTGTCTGATTGTTTTTTTAGGGAGACCTGTAAAGACCCCGTTACAGTAGTCAAGTCTACTGAATATGAAAGCATGGACAAGTTTTTCCAAATCCTGTTGACACATAAGTCATTTAACCCTTGATGTGTTCTTAAGGTGATAATAGGCTGACTTTGTAATTGTCTTAATGTGGCTGTTAAAATTCAGTTCTGAGTCCATGACTACACCCAGATTTCTGGCTTTGTCTGTTGTTTTTAACAATGTTGTTAGAAGCTGAGCGCAGACTTTTAATCGTTCCTCTTTTGCTCCAAAAACAACCACCTCAGTTTTTCCTTCATTTAATTTCAGAAAGTTCTGGCACATCCAGTTGTTAATTTTTTAAATGCACTTAGACAGTTTTTGTATTAAAGTAATCCCTATTCTTTAGATAGGATTCAAACCAGCTTAGTACTAAGCCAGAAAGGCCAACGCAGTTTTCCAATCGGTCTAGTAATATGTCGTGACCGACCGTGTCAAATGCAGCACTGAGATCAAGTAATACTAAGATTGAAATTTTGCCACTATCTGCGTTAAGGGAGATGTCATTAAAGACTTTGACAAGAGCCGTTTAAGTGCTGTGGTGTGCTCAGAAACCCGACGGGAAGGTATCAAAACTGTTGCTTAGTGACAAGAAATGGTTGAGTTGTTGAAAAACTGCTTTTTCAATGATTTTAATTAAAAACGGAAGGTTGGATATTGGCCTATAGTTGCTCATTAATGACTTGTCTAGTTTGTTCTTTTTTAAGAGTGGCTTGATTACCGCAGTTTTCAGGGCCTGTGGAAAGATACCTGAAAGAAGAGATGTGTTCACAATCTGTAGAAGATCAGAAGTCAAACAATTGGAAACATTTTTGAAAAGTCCCGCTGGTAGAATATCAAGGCAACAGGAGGAGGTTTTCAGATGTTGTATAATGTCCTCCAGGTTTGTATGGTTGATCGTGTGAAATTCTGTTATTTTGGAACTAGTTTTGCTTGAACACTGTGACAACACATATCCTGGACTTGATATGGAAGCACTGACTGTTTGTCTAATCTTCTGAATTTTGTCTTTGAAGAAGGAGGCAAAGTCATTGCAGGCCTCGGTAGATAGTTCCAATTTATAAATGCAAAGTCTCTCTTTATAGGTGTTGTAATGGACCAGGAGATTTGTTTTTGCCACCTACCTTCAGCTTTTCGACACTCTCTTTTTTCTGTTCTCACCAGTAGGACATATCTCCATGGAGATCTTTTCTTACCAGAGGTAACTTTGACCTTAGTGGGAGCAATAGCATCAATAACATTTGTAATTTTACAGTTGAAATTATCTACAAGCTCAGTCACTGTTAGCCCAGAGAGGGCTGGTGTGGAGGAGAAAAGCTATATATATGTTTCACTGGTGTTTTCAGTGATGTACCGTTTTCTGATTATCTTTGTTTGGACACTTTTGAGCACAGAGATAGTGCCGTTAATGAAAACACAGGAATGATCAGAGAGAGCAACGTCAGTCACCACAACATTGGAAATGTTCAGACCCTTGGAGACAATCAGGTCCAGAGTGTGCGTGGGCTTCGTCACATGCTGAGTCAGTCCATAGTTCTCAAAAACACAACACAGTTCTTTGCTCCCCCTGTCCTGGGCGTTGTCAACATGACTGTTAAAATCACCCGCAATGATTACACAATCAAAATTAATGCAGATTATAGACAGCAGTCTATAATCAAAATTATTTAGGCTTAGGTTTCGCACCACAAGAGTTCCAGGGAGGACTACCACTTGTTGATTTGTTACCCGTTCTACAGCCCTCCTGTTTCTTTGTAGTCTTGCAGAGCTGCCAACTTTTCCCAAAACCTTCGAGTGAGATTTCGGGGGGCCGCCCCATATTTTGCCGTGTACAAAGCAATTTCTTTGGGTCTTTATCCTTCAGGGTTTAAATTGGGATTTGTTATATGTGGGGGGATGGGGCTCTCCCTAGTAGGGTCTGGGGGTATGTCCCCCCAGGGAAAAAAATAATTAAAAATACACCATTAAATGGCACTTTCTGGAGAGAAAAAATGTAGAAATCAAGTGTTACATGATATGTGCAAAACTGTAGGGTTAAGAACCTTTGCACTGTTGTAGTATCAACAGGTTTTAGGGCATTTAGCATTTACATTATTTACATTATTAATTTCTAATGATATAAGAACTGACCCAGACAATGTGCCAAGCATAATGAGCCACATGAAGAGACAGTAGCATATGTCAGCAACAGCTGAGAAGATTTGGGTCTGTGGTGAACAGGTCCAGGGGTCCCTGCCTGGTGTAAGGACCAGGGACCCAAAGTTAAATTAATGTTGAGGGATAAACTAAGACCACTGAAATTCTAAAGAAGGAGAACCACTGAGTTACATAAATTCTCATCCTTTAACCTTTGTGCCCCACTTACTGTATTTACTTTTTGGGGAAAATAAAGACTATTGTTCATTTTATGAAACATTGAATTAATTAATTACAGTTACATTTAGAGATGCACCAAGGTTATAGAAGCACAATAGTGGCCCAACGTTGTAAATATAGTATAGTAGAGCTCAGATGTGTTTCATCAGATTTCTGCTCATGTTTACAACTTTGTGCACATTCAAAATATAACTCCTCCATCTCTG
>NC_048415.1:19138411-19140637 GCF_013103735.1 Etheostoma cragini
ATCACCTTTCTTCCCCATACTGATGCTCGGTTTGAACTGCAGGAGATTCTCTTGACCATGTCTACATGCCTTAATGCAAAAAAGTTCCCGCCCTGTGATTGGCTGCTTAGAAATTAAGTGTTAACGAGCAGTTGGACAGGTGTACCTAATAAAGTGGCCGGTGAGTGTAGTCTACTGTGCATGTTATTGCCTCGCTGATATGGTGGATCTCATTCAGCCCGTCTGACAGACACAGAGGCCCATTTGGGTCTCTGGTCTCTGACAGAGTATAGAGGTGGCTGTATGCTGCTCATTATCCTCTAAAATGAACTGAAGATGCTACACTACCAGCCGCGCTGCTCACCTCTATCTTTACAGAGAGAGTGGTCACGAAGCGACGGACCGGTCTGTAGTACTCAGAGCACATACCTGAAGCCAGGGAGCGCTCTTGAACCCCTCAAAGTCTCTGAAAGCACAACTAGTCGATTGTGAGTGGTTCAACAGGTAGATCTATAGATAAACTCATGTTTCAGAAAATTTGACCGACCGGGCTGACACTTCAGCGTGAGAAATCGGGGGTGTGGCGTGTGAGCGTGTGAAACCGGTCAAATGCGTGTGTCTTACGGCCAATGCCTTAGAGTTGGCGGCCCTGGTTGTTTGAGCTAATTAGCCGTGTGTTAGCATGCTTTTGTCCATTGTTATGGGTCCATGGCAAGGCGGTGTCATTTCCAGAAGATCCGTTCACTTCCACATTCACTTCTAATCGGTGAACCTTGGTTTCCAGAAGTGCAATCTTCTGAAGAAGTTTGTAGTAGTCATCCACGGAGAAAGGAGGCATCTTGCTGCTAATTAGCTTTAGCTACAGTCACTGTAGGACAGGCTTGAGCTATTGGTAGGCCACACTGACGCAGAAAAATTGTTAAAACATGGCAATAGCCTACTGTGTCTACAAAAAATGTAAAGTCCAGTGATTTATAAGTATCCAAGAGACGTCATAGTTTCTCTCAGAGGAAAAGCTAGATTATCAGCAAAAATATGCAAGCAGAGGCAGGAGCAAGAAGCAAAAGCGTCTGCACTGCAAGAAGCAGGAAGCAAGAACTCTTTAGACATAAAAAGTCTAAAAGAAAATTCTGGAGAATGTCTCAGAGACACATAGTCAGCTTTGTGTTGACGGTAGTTAACACATTTTTAGCTCAAAGATACAAAAACATGCCTTGAACTGGATACAAAAATAACACTTTCATCCTTACTCTGTCCATTTATGGTATAGTAATAATAGTAATCATTAGACAAATTCATGCAGCAGGGAGAGCCAACTTTGTTAATGTGTTTAGCTTGGTAAATTTCTTTTTAATACAAATACATATTTAGCTTTGAACAGGTCAATAATATGACTTGGAATTTATGGAACTGGCAGTTTCCCTCTCTAATCTCCTCTATGATAATATTACAATTCATCGACAAAAACTTAAAATACACAACACGCACGTCAAAGTGTCTCATCTTGTTTAATTGAATATGTTTGGACTCTTTTTCCATATGTCGTTCATTTTTATTATATATGTACATATACATATATATATATATATGTATAATGTGGGGTTTGAAGGTTTGGGCACCCCAGGTAAAAAAAATTGTATTAATGTGCATAAAGAAGCCAAAAAAGATGGAAAAATCTCCAAATGACAGATTAGACATTTGTATAATATATCAAAAAAAGTTAGATTTTATTTCCATCATTCACACTTCCAAAATAACAAAAAAACATCTGAAAAAGTTTGGGCACCCTGCAGAGTTTATAGCATGCACCGCCCCCTTTGGAAAGCTGAGACCTGACAGTGTCATGGATTGTTCTCAATCATCGTCTGGTAAGACTAGGTGATGTCAATCTTAAGGTTTTAAATGCCCAGACTCATCTGACCTTGCCCCAACAATCAGCACCATGGCTTCTTCTAAGCAGTTGTCCAGAAAACTGAAACTGAAAATAGTTGACACTCACAAAGCTGGAGAAGGCTATAAGAAGATAGCAAAGCGTTTTCAGATGCCAATATCCTCTGTTCGGAAGTTAGTTCAGAAATGGCTGTCATCAGGAACAGTGGAAGTTATAGCAAGATATGGAAGGCCAAGAAAAATATCAGACAGAACACTTCGCAGGATTGTGAAAAAAAACACGTTTGACTGCACGATCCATCCAGAAAGACCTGGCAGACACTGGAGTTGTGGTACACCATTCCACTATAAAGAGAT
>NC_048415.1:19140737-19146119 GCF_013103735.1 Etheostoma cragini
CTGCACGATCCATCCAGAAAGACCTGGCAGACACTGGAGTTGTGGTACACCATTCCACTATAAAGAGATACTTGTACAGATATGGTTTTCATGGAACAGTCATCAGAAGAAAACCTCTTCTAAGTCCTCACCACAAAAATAAGCATTTAAAGTTTGCAGATTAACATGTAGACAAGCCTGATGCATTTTGGAAACAAGTTCTGAGAACCTATGAGTTTAAAATAGAACTTTGTGGCCGCAATGAGCAAAGGTACTTTTAGAGAAGAAAGGTCACAGAATTTCAGTTTCTACACAAGGTTAGATGTTTTGACAAGTCGTTTGAATGGCAACACAAGGCAAATAACAGAAAAAAATCGAATGCATTGTTGGTTTTTGTGTTTACTTTAAAAACTTTGCTTAAAGTCTGAAAAGTTTAAGTCAATGCTTCCTTTGTGTTGTGAATATTTGAATTATAAGGTGTGGTTAAACAAAGGGTGAAATGGAGGACGAAGAGGTTGATGAGGGTGTGGCCTCTGTTAAAAAAAAAGAGAAAGAAAACGACCTGAAAAACTTACAAAGACATTGCTTTATAAAATGGATGGCTTAGAAACTAAGAAAAACAACACTTAACAAAGCTGCCAGCTTAAAAGGACAATACTAGGGTTGATGTGTGAAACTGGTTATGAAACTGAAATAAACAAATTTCAATAAATAGGAAATGTTGATCAAGGATGCACAAATTACTCTAAAAGAGTTGTTACCTGTGGAAGAAAGGGAAAAACAGGACGTTTGGTTCAAGGAAAATCCTCTTGAGTGTCAACGAATTTTTCCAAAATGTGACAAAGTGTTGGGCAAATGAGAGAGCCGCTAGAAATGAGGATGTTGACATTGACAACAATGAAATAAAACCAATGGACAGTGTGTCAAATATTGGCTCAAGGGTTTTGAGTTGATCAAACAAATCTTCAATTAAAATTGTATGTGTACAAGCAGAAGCCAAGAGAGCCTCGCTTTTGACGCGTGCAGGAGCTATGAAACAGAAACATTCAAAGGAGAAGGAGGTGGAGTCATTGCTTAAACAAATGGAGCAATTGGAAATGGATGCTCAGATTAAAGCCTCAGGTGCAGAAATTGCAGTTTTGCAGGCGTTTTCAGATCAAGATGGAATGGAATCTTATTTTGAAAAATACGTGGAAAAAGAAACCATTGGATTGCACTTTGGATTCAAAGCTCAAAGACTCCAGTATGAAAAATAAAACCTTATCTGTCACAAGACCAATAATGGAAAATGTTGAGCATGCAATTAACCAAAATTCTACAATACAAATTCTGCAAAGTCAAAATTAAATATTGGAGTTGTTTATGCAACAACGGGCAAGTCAATTACCAAGAGAGTAGTTGTTGAGAAAGTTCGAAGATTTCCTGCAAGGCTTTAAGCACTGTGTTGAAGAGTAAAATACTACTAAAGGGATTGCATGTAGTTTTTGGAGAGATGCACTGGAGGGCGCCCAAGGAACCTTGTGCAAAGCTGTTTACACATGAGTCCTGAAAGATGTTTCAAAGCAGCCAAAGTTCTCTACAAGACCTCTTTTGCAATGACACAAATTACAGCAGCTTACATCAAAAAGGTGCTCAACTGGCTTTTAAGGCTTAAAATGTGTCTTTACTCTAAGATTACGTCCCATTCCTGCGTGGATGCAATAACGCAATGTCTGATTTGCCGGACATGAGAGAACTTGACTTGTCTGCAAACCTCAAAGTTGTAATTTCAAAACTTCCATTTAAACTGAAAGAACAATTCCGAAGTCTTGCATGTGATGTTCGTGAAAAGCGAAAGTGCATACCAAACTTCATTGATGTTGTGCAGTTTGTGGAACACCAAGTCAAGATTCTGTTTGATACAGTTTTTGGAGATCTTCACACCACAAAAAGAGGAATGCATATCAAAAAGAATGGGGCTACAGAAAATGTCTATGCTACCAATAAATTACAATATGAGGAGATGTTACCAGCCTCAGACCTAGGGGAAACTGAGCAGGTACAAAGCCACAGGCAGGGTAGCACTGTGGATCGGAAAGAAGTGGAGGTACAAAAATTGTGTCTTTCTCAGGTGCTGGCTGTTTATTTCTGAGCTGAAAATAATTTGAAGACCATGCCAACAGATAGGCCTAGCACACACTAAGACACTGGACGATTAACAACACATAACATACACCATAATTATATAAATATATTAATGAGCTATAACAAACTAAATAAAATAAACAGATGTGACATTAATATATATCAGATAAAATACAACCTATTGTGAAATAGTTCAGTCTAACTGTATAAAATCTAAAATATACATTCAAAAATGACACTATAGCTTGTATTACCTGGTGAAACTGTTATGGTTTGGGGTTTATGTTGAGGTATTTGTCCTGTTTGGCCTTCCCTGTGTTTTTGTCCCGGTTTTCCCGCTAGTCTGGTGTTGTAGATTCTGTCTTGTGTTTCCATGTTTGTGTATGTTCTGTTTCCTGTTTTATTTTATAGTCAGCTTCCTGTCTGGTCTTGTCTTGTCTAGCTTCGCTTTGTTTGTCTGATTGTCCTGCCCCGCCCTAATGTATTTCACCTGATGTCTCACCTGTTCCTCATTACCTCATTACCTCTTGTATTTAACCTCTGTGTTCCCTTTGTCTAGTGCTGCATAATTCTTTTTCCCTCGAGCCTGTTATGCTGTGTGCGTCCACGTTCCTGACGTTTTCCTGTTCCTTCCGTCCGTGTTTCCCAGTGAGTAGCCTACTTCCCCAGGATATCCCTTGTGATTGCCTTGCCCTGCTCTGCGTTTTGGATCTTTTTGTGTTTGTTGGATTCTCTGTGTTTTGGCCTTTGCCTTCCCTTGGGTTTTTTGGGACTATAATAAAGATTTTTTTTGAAGTTCTACACGCCAGCTCCGACTCTGCTTTTGGGTCCTCCTCCTGTCACGTCCCGTAACAGAATGATGCAGCCATCAATGGACCCAGCGGAGGTCAACGTCTGCGCAGATGAACTGTACCGGATCGAGTACGCCCTCAGCCGGTTCACCAGGGAACTGTGCAGTACGACGGATGTGGGGAGAAGCCCCTGACTGCAGACCCGCAGACACATTGAGGGGCGGGGTTAAACGTTTAACCCCGCCCCTCAATGTTAAAAATAATTTGACCCTGTCATTTCATCGCAATATCAGAGTGAATTTAGCGGTATGCACCCACGCTTCGGACAGCCCTTTTCAATCAATAAATAATGGAAGTAAGTGACTTTTATATTTGTTTAGTTTTCAAAAACAATTAAAAAAGCTGGTCATGTCTATTTTAATGTTTCTGCACAAATTGAGCAGGTTGAGGTCCGGCTTGGATGACTAGCTCCCTACTTTAACTGTCTATGCTAGCTCCAAGTAATCTGAAAGTGTGGAAATTATTTCCATTGAAGGACAATGTTACAGTCGTGTGCATGGGAGGTCTTTGACTCATCTGCAACCAGGAGATGAAGGAGAGCTCAGATCTATAACACCTAGCACATCTTTGTCTCTGCCACCCCAGGACTAGCAAGCTAGCGCGACCAGTGCAGGTGCTAGTGGCACTGACTTGTGGATGATAGCCGGTAGATTGTAGATCTGTCCTCAGTGAATGAGCTCGCAACTCAACCAGTGGTCTTCTGTTTTAGCGAGTTTCATTGCGTAGGACCGCCAGAGGAACAGTAAAGGTGTGTGACGCTACGGAGCTGCAGGCGCGTTTCTATATCAGCTGTTACTGTTGACATTTTTTTTCCCCTCGTGGTTTTCTCCTGTTATGGCCATGGCTTGTTAATGTGATTTATTTCCCTTTTTTGAACATGTTTATAACATGCATTATTACACTAAAGTAACAGCTTGTCTCGGTAGGAAATGTTTTGGGGAACAAATACGGAGATGGGGGGTGTTCTCCTGGAAAACCTTGCGATGATGTAAGTGTCTTTAAAATTATCAAGGCTTCACATTATATTTTAACATAAACTGTCTCAATGATAATTATATTACACGTGTTGTATAATGCATGGATGTCATTGACTCACATGGCTCTGAAGAGAAGATGGCCAAAAACAGGAAAAGATGCCGTGAACATCAATATTTCGAGTACATTTTTACTGTTTGCCTAGTTTGTTGTTCAATATGTGTTGTTAAATTAAAAAAAAAAAAACGGTATGATGGAAAAGGAAAGGATGACTTTCTAGTTACCTTTCAATACCAACAGAAGCAGACTCAATAGACTGATCAGGAGAGTGAGCCCTGTCCTGGACTGTCCTCTGGACCCCATAGAGGAAGTAGGGGAGAGAAGGATGTTAGCTAAGGTGACAGCCATCATGGACAACACCTCTCACCCCCTACATGACACTGTGGGGTCCCTGAGCAGCTCCCTCAGCAGCAGACTGATACACCCACGGTGTAAGAAGGAGAGGTAACGCAGGTCCTTCATCCCGGCCGCTGTCAGACTCTACAACGCCTGCACCACCTGATAGTGTTGTAGTTTCTGTTCCAGTTTTTTTAATTTACTCCACACTCTCTGTATATCTTTATTATCTGTATTTATATTTTTTCCATTACAAGTACTCACTTTTTCAATATTATTTATGGTCACAGGTAAATATAATTTATATTATGTCTACCTACTTTTGCTTTAGTAAGTCAATTACATATTCAGTTTAATGCAATATTGATTATTGTACTATGGCAACCGCACTTTACAATACCTTCATTTGACGCCACTTTACTTTCTGTTGTTTGCCTGTTTTTCTTGTGTTTACTTGTTTGTTTTGCTTTTTTGCTGCAGTAACAATGAAATTTTCCCGCTGTGGGATGAATAATATATCTAATCTTATTGTTGTTGTTATTATGGTTGTATATATGTTATTACACTTATTTTCATAATTATTGGTGATAGATATATATAGATATATATATATAAAAAATAGTCTCATGATAGTTTGATTTTGATAACATTAAGAAAGTATCAGGTTGCAATTGATTATGATAAATGCACTCAAATATTCTACTTTTTTATTTAATGCATTATGAAGTATTTAATGTTTTGTGAAATGTGTCAATATTGTATTTCATATTTAGTAAAACCAAAGATTAAGTTCATTATGTTTAAATCGCTGTATTTTGCCACATCCATTAAGGTTGCTAGTCCCACATTGTATTAAATGAGTTGGGTAGTGGACAGTTGGAGACTGGGCGGGGTTAAACGTTTGAGCCCGCCCCTCAACGTTTAACTCCGCCCCTCAATGTGTCTGCGGGTCTGCAGTCAGGGGTACATGGATGTGGGACGCCGGTGTAACACCAAATTCTGTGACCACCGTATCTTGTGACTGTAGGGGGCGCTGTTGCCACTGTGCAGGTTGAGC
>NC_048415.1:19146219-19151901 GCF_013103735.1 Etheostoma cragini
AAGCTCAACCTGCACAGTGGCAACAGCGCCCCCTACAGTCACAAGATACGGTGGTCACAGAATTTGGTGTTACACCGCCGCAGCAAACCCCCCAGACCCAGAACAGCCGACTGGCCCCCGAGTCTCTTTTTCAGGCAACTCTAAAAACGAATCCTGACGTTATGCCAGCTTCATTCCCGGTCTAGGGGAAACAACACTTACCCAGTGTGTCTCTCAGGTAACTGCAGAGCATTCTGATGTACTGTTTTCAAATTAACGCCTTAAAAGTAAAGCTATATTGACATTTTTTCAGGCTGTTAAAGGCATATGTGTCTCTTTTACAGGCTACCCTAAAAAGGAATACTGATGTTATGCCAGCTTCATTCCAAGTCTGGGGGAAACGTCACCTACCCAGTGTGTCCGTCAAGTAATTGCAGAGCATTCTGATGTACGGTTTTAAAATGAAGACCTTAAAAATCAAGCTATATTGACCTTAAGAGTAAAGCTATATTGACATTTTTCAGGTTGTGAAAGGCATATTTGTCTCTTTTTCAGGCAACTCTTAAAAGGAATTCTGACGTCATGCCAGCTTCATTCCAAGTCTGGGGGAAACAACACCTACCCAGTGTCTCTCAGGTAATTGCAGAGCATTCTGATGTACTGTTTTCAAATTAACGCCTTAAAAGTAAAGCTATATTGACATTTTTTCAGTCTGTTAAAGGCATATTTGTCTCTTTTTCAGGCTACTCTTAAAAGGAATCCTGAGGTTATGCCAGCTTCATTCCAAGTCTGGGGGAGATCACCTATCCAGTGTGTCTCTCAGGTAATTTCAGAGCATTCTGATGTACGGTTTTAAAATGAAGACCTTAAAAATCAAGCTATATTGACCTTGAGAGTAAAGCTATATTGACATTTTTTCAGGCTGTTAAAGGCATATTTTTCTCTTTTTCAGGCTACTCTAAAAGGACTCCTGACGTTATGCCAGCTTCATTCCAAATCTGGGGGAGACATCACCTATCCAGTGTGTCTCTCAGGTCATTTCAGAGCATTCTGATTGTACGGTTTTAAAATTAAGACCTTGAAAATCAAGCTATATTGACCTTGAGAGTATATATATATTTATATTTCTAATTTTTTCTTAAACAAGTGCAGTAACAAACACATACCATTGTATAAAAGAGTTAAGGGATAAATAAATTGCCAGAGCTGCTTAAGGATTCAGCAGTTATTAAATTATAAAATGTACTTACAGTATATTCAGAGTCTTTAGTGCTATATTGTTGCATTTCATTTATTTCAACTTTAAATAAAGATTTTCTTTTATAGAAATTACTTTTGTGAATTTGAAATCATGATTAATAAAATGATGACACGTATAAAGTTACCTGCTATGCCCCCTGGGGCAATCACAGCCACAGGAAACAAAAAACTAAAGACGTAGTGCAACGCTGTAAAAGAAGTTCTGGCAAAACTAATTATTAATAAAACCTTGCCGTCGTGTTTTCACCTTTCTGTGCCTCCCTTGTTTTGTAGGTCCAGAAGACATCATCCTTCATTTCAGGAGTCAGGATGATGTTGAGATCCACTACAGAGCCAGCGGAGCAGCTATGGGGAGTGCCACAGTGATGTAAGTGAAGGAGCTTGTTATGTAGTGTTTCTGATGTTAATGTACAGATATTAATAAAAAAAACGTGTCTTGCTTCTGAAAACTCTAAAAGCACTTAGCTTTATTTATTAGTTTTAAAGTAGGATTACGATTTTGCAGTGTTTACTTTAATTTATTGGTACAGGATTTTAAATTACACTTGATACAGTCAGAAGCATGCTTACAGTGTATTTCAATGCACGCTCTATTACTTAATATGTACAAGACTGATAGAGTTGCATTATGAAACATTTTGTGGTAAGCTTAAGCAACTTTTTATACTTGCGTATCGGTGTTTTTACCAATCTTATGGCCTCATTCCAGCTCTGGGCCTATGAATTATTCAGTGAACAAAGTCTCTATGTTTAAGTTCAACAATGCAATCACTAATATAGTCATGTAAACAGAGGAATCAGCCTGATGGTGGTGCTAATGGCAAGCTTTTGTAATTTCAAAAGTTTTCATCCTCTTCTATGAATATGTTCAAGGCACTATGCCAATTATGTCATTATGTGGGATATGCTTGTCACAGATAGACAACCTATGTATCCAAATAACGGGTTTAATGATTTTACCTTCATACAAATTAGGAATGTAAAGCCAAGATAAGATGGGAATCATCACACAGGAGGTGTAGATGAATCTCGTACTGTAGATTTAGATATGTAAAACACCCATAATTACTGAAGAGGTGTCTGTTGAAACAAGTTTAAACTTACAAGTTAACATAACTGGATATAACTGACCCACAACTTTAATAGTAAGAGAGCATGGTGATGGAGGTGTAGTAAAAAGGTGGCCCGGCCTGAAAAAATCTAAAAATGTCAACAGGATGTACTTGTATAATTGGAAAGTGTAATTTGAAAGTTCATCCTTAACCTCTCTGTCAGATTTAGCTACAAATGCAATTGCAGGTTCTGTTAACAGGCAGAGACTTATAATAACTTATAAAAGAGAAGAGTTTCAGCTGTGACTTCAATGAGTGAACAATTTGTAGCTGCATGATACACTTTGTTCACTAGGCGGAAGTGTTGTCTTTTTGTTGATTTAATTTACGCTTAAACAGATGTGTACAGTGGTACTCGGAGAACAACAGTTTATTGTTTAAAACGACGGCACAAAACAAACTTAAAAGATCATTTCATCAAGTCAAAAAGAAGATGCACAAGCAGTAATGTAATGCAAATACTGTTATATTTATAAGCAGGATGACGTAGATTGTCTGAAGATATTACATTTATTAAACAGTATTGAGTCTATTATAAGTCTAATTAATGTGTCATGATTTTTTTTTAAACCTGCATGTGCCTGGGTCAAATTCTCTTGGATTAATGTTTATTCAAATAAAATGTCAAGTTCAAAGCCCCCAGCAACACAAAAAAACAGCTGTATGATGAAAAGATCCCAAACATAAACTAAATTACATTAATATATTTTCACTCTTTTGAATCACTTTCTCAAACAGGTCATTTTCTATCATTTGGTAATGTCAACGTGAAGCACATTTGAAATTAATCTGGATAAAGTAAGCAAGTCCAGTCTTTGGACTGACAGTTTAGAATAAGTTGAAATATTAGCATCTCAATTATCAGCTCCCCAATGTTATACAAACATTCAATTCAAATTGATGATGAATTGGAGCTTTCAATGTTAGTTCATAATCAAATCAATCCAGCTTCTGTAGTCAGGAATCTTAGCATACATGTATTTGTTTAGGCAACCTGAGGACACCACACCGTACGCCTTTTCACCTTCACAGACCAGCGGACCTCCGGAGTCTCCCTGGAAGTACACACACAGTATGTAGTGATTACTTGGGTAACAACACCAAATTAGTTACTATTATTGTTGCCCAATGTTTTATTTTTGTCCATTTTATGTTACAAAAATACGTACCTTACCAGGTCCAGTTGCTCCCTTAGTGCAATATGATTTTTCCTTTTCACACTCCTTACTGTCAATTATTGTTACATTGGCTTCCATGAGTACGGAAGACATGTGGTTGATGTCCTTTGTGTTGTATGTTGCTCCCCAACCGGAGACTCTACATGATTTTGGCAGAGAGCAATCAAACTGGCCTGCCAGAGCAATAGGTCTCACATTTCTGCTGTATTTTGCCTTGGAGCTCAACTTGAGGAACAGGGAAAGAGAAAAGTATATATTAAAAAGAAACAAAAAAAATTGGAAATCATACATTTCTGGCAATAAGGACAAGTACAGGAAGGACCATTATGTTTTATTTTACCTTAAGAAGCATTATGTCATTGCTGAAATCCTTTTTATCATAGCCTTTGTGTGGAAATGTTTGTACCACAGATATACGCTGGATTCCATTTCTCTTATTGTAATCGTGAACTCCTAGGAGGTCTGTGTAGGAACTGAAATTACAAAATTAAGAGCAAAAAAGTTACCTGGGAGTAAGTTTTTGTTTTGTCATGGCATTGTATGTATAAAACAAAAAATATTAAAAGACTCAGCTTTAGGTCACAATTCCCAAAACCACAAACGATATTTTCCAGACTTAATGTTTGAGAAGGTTGTTGTTAGAATACATGTTATCAAAATTCCCAGTAAATCATAAATTGTGTTAAACTGACCAGGCTTGGCAGTGGGCTGCAGTCATCACAAAGTCCTCATTCAGTAGGAAGCCACCGCAGTGTTTGGTTTTACCATTCTGCATGTGCATCTCCAAAAGCACCATGTAGGGTCTGCTATGTGGCACAGCCTCATGACCTCCAATGACTTCCCCTGTATGAACTTAAAAAACGTGCAGGTGTGACAAGTTTATCTATCGTCATGCACCAAATGTAAATGTGCTGTATTTATATACATATATTTACCATTCACACTTATTGTGGCCGAGGCTGCCCTACAAGGTGCCACCTGCTCATCAGATAAACACTCACACACATTCACGCTCCGATGCGCAGAACCGGGGGCAACTCAGGATTCAGTGTCTTGCCCAAGGACACTTCGACACAGGACTGCAGGGCCAAGGGGTCGAACCACCAACCTTCCAATTGACAGGCAACCGCTCTACCACTGAGCCACAGCCGCCCTGTGAATGTCTCACAGTACTGATAGTGGAATGTAGTTTCTCATGGAATGTGGTACAAACGCATGCTAAACTACAACTATAAACAGTTAAGTATATAATGCCATAAAAACTTAACTTACCTTGACCGTCAAGAGTCAGTGTAAGGATCAGTATCAGCAGTTCACAGTAGATAGACATAGTGAGATCACAGTCCAGCTGAGCTCCTGGAAAGCAGTGGCTCACATGACTGAAAGGTTCAGTCTTTAAATGCTTCCTTGTGTTAGGGTGGGTAGTCTGCATATGCAAATGATGTGGCTTTGAACCACATTCATGTGGGGAGGTCTCTGTCCCCCCCTGGAGAATGCAAAAAGTTAGATTCAATTAGTACAAATGCGAAGTCTATAGAGAAAGTACATACGATATGGTGCATGTGGAGTACATACAACATACTATTGATCTGACGTCTCTGGGGTAACACACACAGCCTTTAAAGTTTCTACCGACATTTTGTGGCCAATTCCACGGCTCCCTCAGAGGTCACACGACCCCACATTTTGTGATGTCATAATACAGCACACAAAATAGGTCTTGTGAAATGTGATCGCTGTATATATAAAGTGTATTTATAAAGTGTGTGTGTGTGTGTGTGTGTGTGTGTGTGTATATATATATGTGTATATGTATATGTATATGTTAGTTAGTTCATGTTTATTGTCCCCATAGGGAAATTAGGTTGCAGATCACATCACATCACATGGTATACAACATTAACACAGATAAGGCAGGGAGGAAAAACAAAAAAACAAGACATACAGTTGTGTTCGAAATAATAGCAGTGCCTCAACAGCAGCAAGAAAATCACTGGTTTTATTAACATTTCAAACTCTATACCCCAGATAAGTTTCTGGGGTATAGATTTTAGTTTTAGTTTAGTTTAGTTTATGGGGTAAAATAAAGGTATAGAAAACCAACAAACCCAACAGGACAGCCATGCATACTGTGGATTCTGTGAAATTGAATG
>NC_048415.1:19152001-19163974 GCF_013103735.1 Etheostoma cragini
ATATATGTATATATATGTATATATATGTATGTATGTATATATGTATATATATGTATATATATGTATGTATGTATATATATGTATGTATATATATGTATGTATGTATGTATATATATATATATATATATATATAAATACAGCACACAAAATAGGTCTTGTGAAATGTGATCACTGTATATATAAAGTGTATTTATAAAGTATATATTTTTTTTTTGAGTATTTAATACAACTCTTTTCCGATCAGCCTCTGGGAGAGTTATCTAACTATAAATCTTTGTGCGTGTTTGTGTGTCTCCCGAATGCACAATCCAGCAGCAGGGTCGGGGAGTTGCTACATCCCTAGACGGCTAGATGAACTACGATTGTGTTGTTTGACCCATCCACTACTCCAACCTGCATCCTTACACATGGATTTTTTGAGTATTTAATACAACTCTTTTCCGTTGCTTTTCATACTACGTATAGAAACGCAGTGAGCTGCTGTTTTCCTCTGAGCATCCCATAAAGACGTGCCTTAAGTCTGCCTTATGTGTCTGTATCTGAGAGCCATTTACCAAACGTCAGTAATAGACAACTTGGGAATGAGAACAGGTTGGTACAAAAACAAATATTAGATAAAATCCCAGTAAAAAGACACGCCGAATCCCTAGATGAGCCACAGCCAAGCTGTACCTGACTGAACCGTGCTTATAGTTGGATGAAGTTGTGTACAAAAAGAATTCTGGGAACCAAGCAATTGGCCCATTCCAAACAGGCTCGTGTTCCAAACAGGCACTGCCCTAGTTTGAGGAATGGGAAATGCAGATCTGTATTCTGGAGCCACGGACTAGTACAGAAACTCCCATCTCCTACTTACATATACAGAAGGTTCTATATGACATTGCTCTTGACTATAGTCAACAGATGGAGTGAAATGGTGAATGAAAAGTTCTTAATATCTCTGGTTCCCAGAAGCTAGTTCAGAGCTTTCCCAATTACAAGGTCCTACAGTCTGGTCACAACCCATGTAAGTCATATTCTACCAGTAAAGTCAAATCTGCAGCCACAGGATGCACATAGTTTGTCTATTAAAAGGGGCCATGAAACCCATGCTTGCTCTTAAAGGAATTACTGGAATTGTTGGGTATTAGCCTAGACCCACTCTCTGTAAAGTGTCTTGAGATAACTCTTGATATAATTTGATACTATAAATCAAATAAAATGAATAGAATTATGTGTAGTAGATATTAAAGTATAATGGTATGATATATTTACCTTGTCTCTCTTGGTTTTGCTGTAATAGTTTTAGACAGCTGGGGACTTATTTTAATACACTGAGCTCCTCTCTCCTCTATCTTTCCATCTTTTCATTTATGTGCATCCATGTCCCAGAAATGCTTGTTACTAACCTAGCTCTGGGGAGTCATTACCCGGAGTCCTTATGTTCTTTTTTCCCCAGAATGTTCCCTTGGATCAGAGAGGCTCCAAAATCAGGGTAGCATCTGTCGCCTTGGTCCCGCTCCATGTTCTGTGATGCCATGTTCTGCTGCTACACTGCAGTGCCCTGCCATGTCCTGCTGTGCCTTGTAATGCCGCACAGCGTCCTGCTATGCCGCAAACTACTACAAAGAACTGCTACAGACTACTAATTTTTGTCTATTTTTGTTATTGCCACTCTTCATTCTAACCCCAACCGGCCCGTCAGACACCGCCTACCAAGAGCCTGGGTCTGACCGAGGTTTCTGCCTAAAAGGAAGTTTTTCCTCGCCACTGTCGCACTGTTGCTTGCTCTGGAGGAGACTACTAGAACTGTTGGGGTCCTTGTAAATTCTGGAGTGTGGTCTATCTGTATAGTGTCTTGAGATAACTCTTGTTATGAATTGATACTATAAATAAAATAAAATTGAATTGAATATATTATGTAGCTGATAAAATTGTAGCTTATGTTCTTCCTGCTTCTGGCGCGAGCAGTTGTGTTTTTCCTCCTCTTAGCTTGGCTCCTATTCCAGTGTTTCTACCTTGTCGTGTGGAACATTTTCTCCTTTCTCTTTGTCCCCTGCCTGCTGCTTTCTTGGAGATTCCTTGCAGGCTACGCTAGCAATTCATGGGAGACTTGGCAAGTGGTCTGCCCGGGCCCTTCTCACTGTGGAAGACGTTGAAGACATATTGTTAATTGGAATTCTGTTGGTGAGGCTCCTGATCATCGGACTTGGAGTCTCCTTGACCTATCGGATTGTTGGTAAAACAGCCGCCAGCAAATTTAGCCACAAGCTGTCTGGGGAACTTGAAGAGTGCTTACAGTACATGGAGTGATTGAGAGGATGAAGGTTTTACATCTGAGGGCTGACCAGTCCCACCAACTGTCTCGTAACATCTCAGACCGGACTGTGGAAGCGCAGAGGAGGATTGATATCAGGGCCCAGTCGGTGGAGTTGCTTGTGTAACCACCGGACTTGCAGAGAAGGTAGATGGAGTGTCAAAATCACTACATGAACTGGATGCACGTATGACGCTGAGGTCGGTAGTAATTGATTGATGAACATTGATTCGAACAAATTCCACTGAGTCAACCTAAATTGAACTGAAGTTGTTCAACTCCTCCCTATACCCTATATGTATATAGTAATATATACATATATTATATGTAAATAAACTTCTTTTTGACATAAATACACCAACTACCCTTAGTGACCAGTGTTTATTTTTGTAATTGATTTGCATTCCCTTTCTTTGGCCTGCATAAGCTGTAAGCCTTCCATTCCTGGAACTATTTAAACAAAAGTCTCAATTTTTATTCATTGGAAGTAAAATCTTTATTTGTTAGTGCAGTGGTGTCTGATTCCACTTTACGGTGTTTATTTTTAATCTAGGTGTTGCTTGGTCACATCCTTTTGAAATGCTCTTGAATCGTTTATCTTGTTTGTTATCCGCAGGAAGTATATATAAATAAAATCCATTTCCTCTGCCTGAGTTGTGAATAGTCAGTAAAACACCCCTTAGTTCTATCATCCTTTGAGTTCTTATTTTGAGTCATATATTTTCAAAGGCCAAAATGCATGCCATGCGCTTCTTTCAGTAATAAAGACCATTTAAGTATGCAAATCTGTTTATTGCAGTGACAGGGATGAATGAATGTAATGGAGTGATCAAAGAGGGGTGTCGACTGGCCATTGCAACACTTTAGTTTTGCTTTAAGATTGATAAAGTCTATTAATTTATCTTTATGATTTTTTTTTTTTTTTTAAACTAAGCCCACTCTAGTAGTTACATGTGCATAAGTTCCAAGCAAATAATTTGAACTAACTAACATAGTTTGGTATTGTATGGAGACCTGCATTTTGTTTTTAACTTCCCATAGAAGGTAGTCCAGAGCTTTCCCAATTACAAGGTCATACAGTCTAGTCACAACCCATGTAGGTCTAATGGCGTTTTTCCACTGCATGGTACTTCCATGACTTGACTCTACTCGCCTTTTTTGGTTTTCCATTACGGAAGAAAGTCCCTGGTATCTGCTAACAGGTACTTTTGTTTACTACCACTTCAGTCAAGGCTCCAAGCGAGCTGAGGCGATGCCAAAAGGTAAAAACCTGCAGACTACTGATTAGTCACTAATCACCGGGTCATCATTGCTAACAACAGACGGGGGGTTTCCGCCATGTTTATATAGTTTATCCAGCGTTAGTTTTGTTTTGTTGCTGCCTCAGGCTTCTTTTGAAACTAATTATTCTGCTGGCTGTGGCAACAGCCACATGCAAAGAATCAAAAACAACACACCTTCGACGTTCTTTGTGTGTCGCGTTAGATCACGGCAATTACCTGCAGTGGTAACCAGCCACGCGACTAACCTGCAATGGAAAAAGGAGGACGGGGAACGGTGGTAGAGACGAGTCGAGGCGAGTCGACCAAAGTAACATTAATGGAAAAACGCCAATATTCTACCAGTAAATTAGGCATCTGCAGCCACAGAATGCACAGCTAGCCAGAGGGCACATCATTTATTTTGTGACCATACTGAACACAAAGATAAGAGATTTATAGACCACAAGTTGATGATAGCAAGTAAGAATTGATAAAAATTGGCAGGTGTTTTAGGATCCAACAAATACTGCAAGGGTATGCAAGAGAAAGACATCCGGCTTGAGACAGACAGACTTGGTGCTTTATCTTACAGAGTGGAGTCACTCTCTCAATAGTTTGTCTATTGACAGGACCCAGGAAACCCCCGACATTGCACACATCAAGAAAGCATTTCTGCAAAAATCATTATCACAGAGAGAGACCGAGTTGCTGTAAGATATTTGTGGTTCAATGAGGAAAACAACAGGAAGCCATGATTTTGTTTACTAGCAGCCCCCTGGAGGAAGTATCTAAAACAGTAGTACAGAAATGGTAGAGACCGTTAAAACATTACTGTAAATGATCTTGTTCCTAGTTCTCCACTCATTCAGCCCCCAAAACAATGACAAGCAGAAAGGATTAACATGCTGGCTGCTGGCTCCAATATTCAAATATTCTTTGCACACTTATTCTGTTTCTAATTTACAAGAAGTATAGATGCATATCTTTAACCACATCCTTTGTCTCGAGTTTTGAAGCAGCAGAATATCACACATCATTTATCGTCTCTCATTTATATTTATGGTACACAGAGGTAGAAAAAGTACTAAGTACAAGTGAAATTACTTATCTGAAAAATTACACTAGTAAAACTAATGAGTAGTTCATTTAAAATGTACTTTAAGTAAAAGTTACTTAGGTACATAAGAAAAAAACTGTAGAACAGGGCGGGGGGGATCTTTCCCATGTAGTGAAAATAGGAACTGAAACGGTCTCTGAACCATCGTTGGTCGCCTGCTCCGCCTCCATCTCGTTCTCACTCTCCTACAGAAAGACTTGGCGCCTGGTAGGCAGCCTAGATCAGGGCCTGAGTGGGACTGATTTTCAGCTCAGACCAGCCCACTTCCCAAAAAATGTAATCAAAACTTTAGTATATAAGTCTGCAATAACGCCCTGTTCTCTACAGCCTTGTAATTTAGTCTATTTCTGTTGGTACTTTTTTTAAAACATCCCTATTGCAAAGTGTTGCTTCACAATGTAGATTTCTTAGAAAAATGAACCTCTTAACAACAACCCAATTATGTTCCACAAAATACAAATCTTTTTTCTGTGCAAATAAGTAATCACTGATATCCAAAACTTAAAACTTAAATAAAGAAGAATACACAGTGTATTGCACTTTCTAATCTATCTTTTTCTTATAATAAGATATATATAATAATAATTCAGATAACTTTCTCTTCCCTTTCAGCCATAGGCTTTGTGTATTTACTATCATTTTGAGGATAAAGGTATAATGGGATAATGAACAAGTCATATTTGGGCATAAACAGTGATTATGGTGTAACTAATCTGATCATGTTTGCTTGTTGACACACCGTGATACAACAGCTTACAGTAGATGTGCCTTCCACTCTTACAGTAGCTATCCCTAATGCACTCTACTGGCTCTGCTTCTGACACTAAATCACATTTTATGTGGTAAATTGTCATAATTCTCAGCACAAATCTCTGCGTATTACAAAGCTTTCTGTTCAATTCAAGTCAGTTTCATTATGGTAATGCCAAATCATCTGGCTTCATTGATCACCCCAATGATGTGTGCGAGACCAGGCTGCCTAGGGACAGCATCTAATATATTCAACTATGATTTTCTTCCTTTTTTTTTTTTTTTTTTTTTTTTTTTTACTCAGTAACAAATGGGATTTGGAATGTAGCGAAATACAATACTTCACTCAAAATGTAATCAAGTACATTTTAAAATACCGACTTTGAAAACTACTTGAAAAAATACAAAATACAAAATAAAACTACTCAATACAGTAACTTGACTAAATGTGTTTCGTTACTTTCCAGAATTAGCCAGAATCCCTGTGTTCCATTCCTTTCAGCTCATAATGGAAGTATTCAATTGGACAATACCTGGACCTTTGACCCTCCAGATCTTAGACTGGAAAGGCCCTCAGGCCTCTTGATAAGTGGTACACTTACTTGACTCTAATAATTCTGGCTCACACTCAAAGGACAGTTGGGAAGACATGGGGGATTCCCTGGGCAATTCACAACTTGCAGTTTTTTAGCTTAATTTACAATTTTTCGGATTGAAAAAAGGTAAATTCACTTCCACCTAGCACCTGTGAGTGCAAAAAACACCAATGCAACCTTGGGCCGGTGAGCCTATGCCTTAGCATTAGGGAGTATCGCGTGATATCAGGCCCTGTGATGTAACCAATCGCTTCACGGCACTGTACACGCCCCATTCAGGAGCCGACTAACGAGTTAGCTATAGAATTTTTTACACTATAGCGTCAAGGTTGAGTCGGCAAAAAAAGCAGAAAGCTTGGAGAGCATTGTAAGAGGAACAGAGAAAGAGGAAACGGCAGACTGACAACTAGCAAAAAGCGAAATATCTAAAACTGCTTAGTGCCCCTTTAATTGAAACACACACCAGGCTCCTGCCCTGACTGGCTAGACCAAGTAAACATAATTGGCACATCATATATTTTAATAGCATACATAAAAGGGACAACTTGATCAAACCATTCACTGTTCCCTTTCATCTAAAGTCTCATTTCTAACAATAATGATATTCCTATAGTGTGATGAGACAGTCTTGTCTCGTAAGATTTGGAACAGCATGTGATGGACCAGCCATTGCTGTCACGGTAAGAGACAAGCAATCAAGTAAAATAACAAATATTCATATTCTTATATTGCTAAAATTAACCAGCATGGTTATTGACAGTAAAAGTGGGTGTGGAGCTCTGGAAAAATAGAAGTACAATTTTAATGTTGGGAGCTTACATGCAATATTTATGGCAATTTGTCACTAGAACAGGAAGGTTCTATAAAATAGAAATGTTTTTTCATAGCAACATTCAAATTTGTATGGTTATGAAATTTTCTAGTGGACTGTTAACAAAGCATGGAAGCCTGATTTAATGCTTGCAAATTGGAAACAAAATGTGCTTGTGTAAGTGGAAAGTGGACAGCGAAGGGTCTGTTTTACCTCTCCAGACTGTCCGACGGCCGATTATCGGGTTGGTGAGTCAGCGCCTTTAGAGCTCAAAGGTTTCAGCTGTGACTTCAATAAGTGAACCCTTTTCAAGCTGCATGGATGCACTCTGTTCACTAGGAGGAAGTGTTGTCTTTCAAACAGAGACGTGTACAGTGGTACTCAGAGAACAAGTTTATTGTTTAAAAAGACGGTACACAAAACTCTGAACGGATACTGTGTTTTTGTTATTTGTGTCAGAGAGAAGATGCACAAAGCAGATGTCTTGTAGATAATGTATTTAGGCGCAAAATGACAAACAGAGTCTAAAGATATGTGTTTCTAACATGGATAACTACAATAATCAACATTGAGTTTACACTTGTTTTTCAGATTTTAAGATGTACTTCATTTGTGTGCCATGTTTGTTAACTTGTAGAAATAAACATTATGTGTGTGCTTGGTTTAAATTTGCTTATATTCTGAAGTTTATTCACAAAAAATTAATTTTCAATTGCTAGCCCCCTGCAACAGAAGAAAATGAATGTTCTATAAAAAGCTAAAACATGTCAACGTCAAACTGAAGCACATTTTAAATAAATCTGTGTAAAGCAAGCAAGTTGTTTGGTCTGACAGTCTCATGGCTATGGAATAGGTTATGATTTTAGCATCTCAATTATCAGCTCTCCAATGTTATACAAACTTGAAATCTTGTGATTTCATCATTTTAAAGGTTTTTCATTCATTTGGCATGATCAATTTGATCCAGCTTCTGTAGTCAGGAATCTTAGCGAAACAATGGATTTCTGGGTCACCTGAGTGTGGTCGAAAGTTATGGGACACAACACCGTACGCCTTTCCATCTTCACAGACCAGCGGACCTCCGGAGTCTCCCTGGAAGTACACACACAGTATGCAGTGATTGCTTCAACAACAGTTAATTCATTTCATTTGGTGGAGGTTTGTTTGTCAGTATGTTCTAAAAATACATACCTTGCCAGGTCCAGTTTCTCCCTCAGAGCAGTACAAGTTGGTATTAGGACACCGCTCAGTCAGTGTTACATTGACTTCCATGAGTACAACAGACATATAACTTATATCCTTGTTTGTTCTTCCCCAGCCGGAGACTATACATGATTTTGGCAGAGAGCCATCACCTTGGCCTGCGAGAGCAATAGGTCTCACATTTTTGTTAAATTTTGCCTTGGAGCGCAACTTGAGGAACAGGGAAAGAGAAAAAAAATACACTTAATGAACCAGAAATATAAATGTGAGGGGCTCACATTTAACTGTTGTCTACTATACTTCTTGATAAGTTATTGTTCAGTGCTATGCATGACTAAAGGATTTCAAGCCTCTTTTTTATAGATGCATAGCATTTGCAAATAACATCATGAGAAACATGAGGTAGTAATTGCTAAAATAGACAAAAGCAAATTTTTGGCTCTAACTGCGAGAAATGACTTACCTTGAGAAGCATGATGTCATTACTAAAATCAGTTTCATTGTAGTCTTTACGTGGAAATGCTTGGTCCACAGATATATGCTGCACTCCATTACTGTTGCGGAAATTGTCAACTCCTAGTAAGACTGTGTAGGAACTGAAATGACAAAATTATATGCAAAACAATTATTCACAAATATATGAATAAAAGGATTATTATTTTCACAATATAGAAATATTAAGATAATTGCCTTTTTGTAACAATCATTAAAGCCATAATGAAGCATATTTGCCTTATATAATCATCATCATCATTTATTGGAGAAGTCTAAATTAATAAGATTACGTATTGTTTGAATGAGAAAATCTGTCAAGAGTCCCAGAATTCCCAGTAAGTAATTATAAAGTTTGAAAACGTGTTAAACTGACCTGGCTTGGCAGTGGGCTGCAGTCATCACAAAGTCCTCACTCAAAAGGAAGCCACCGCAGTGTTTGGTTTTACCATGCTGCATGTGGCGCTCCAAAAGCACCATGTAGGGTCTGCTATGTGGCACAGCCTCATGACCTCCAATGACTTCCCCTGTATGAACTGATAAAAATATATATACTGTATATGAACTCACAAAACTAACCCTAACCCATCACTGACTATTAATATTAATAATGTCTTGGAAATAAGCACATCCATCCTGGTGCATTGTATGTCCTGGAGTGTGGAATGTACAGGATGTACAAAGGTTTGGACACGCTTTCTCATTCATTTGAATGAGAAAGTGTGTCACAACTTTTGACTGACACTGTACGAGTAGCGCCTCATGGGCTGTAATCTAAAGGGCATTACAACCTCGATGAAAAAAGTATACAGCTGTAAAAAAGGCTTCTTAACTTACCTTGACCGCCAAGAGTCAGTGTAAGGATCAGTATCAGCAGTTCACAGTGGATAGACATAGTGAGATCACAGTCCAGCTGAGCTCCTGGAAAGCAGTGGCTCATCACTGACAGGTTCAGTCTTTAAATGCTTCCTTGTATGAGGGTGGGTAGTCTGCATATGCAAATGATGTGGCTTTGATAAGCGTACGTCTGTCACCTCCAGAGTATGTCATGCTTGTCATAAGATTTTCAAGGTCTAACTTCTTTAGACAATGTTTTATTAAGTCAATACAGTATGTGTTACATACACAATATGCAAAGTGACATATTTGAGCTGGGATGTAGACATGTGTTTTAAGAATGTGCAGCCATGACACAAACACTGACTCATTTTTCAAGTCAAGACTGATGTTGCTATAGGCAAGTAATGCCTTTCACAGTAGACTCTTTGATTCGCAAATTCTCTACCTATTATGAGTTCCCATTTTCTATTTTTACCTCACATAAAAAAGACACATGCCTGTGACCACATGTTAACTTGTCTTTGAGTCAATTGTTGCAAGCGTGGGTAGTTTTCAGTCCAACGTAGTGAACTGTGATGGTCATAATTTATCTACTGATGCCTTTGTGGTTACATTCACAGCCTTGAAGATCTCTATTGGCATTTCATGTTCAAAGCTGTGGCTTTCTCAGAGGAGCCTCCATGTCTGTCACAAAGCCCCAGAGGTAACATTATTCTGATGTTATCACGTCATAAGACAATATAAAAATAGGATTTGTTGAAAGTGTGCTTCGTGGAACTTAAAGTGAAATGGGACTCCTGAGCTACCAGAGGAATGAAGAAGTAATTAGGAATATGTTGGAGGCAAAATGAGATGGGAGATGAGATGAAACCAGAAATATTATGTTAACAGAATATTTCGGGGCCGTCTTTTTTCTTTTAAGCAAGAAGCCACTTTAACAATTTCTTTATTAGGAAAATGTATGTCTAACATAAATCAAATGCTATTCATACTGTGGGTTCATAGCATGTGGGCTCTCCAACCGTTTTGCTTCAGTTTGGCAAAAATAAAGGAAAACACACTTACGAGATACTGACTGCTGTATTTTTGTAACCAATGAGAAAGAAAGGAAACTTGGACATTAGTTTAAAACAATGTGGATCAAATGGGAATGAAGCGATTTGAAGATACAAAGAGATTTGCAACACATTAAAAATAGTAGTGGCTATAACCCATTCCCCTTCAGTGTAGTCAAGCATAAAAGTATGCATGACCGACCACAGACTACAGATATGTCTGTTACATCACTTCCATAGTCTAGACTCCAGTATGCGCCTCTTATATCTTAGTCACAAACGCTATTGTAATTGTTTTAAATGATGCATAATAAAGTTTTCATGTGTTGAAGAAAGGGGGAAAATGAGTAGGTGGGGGAGGATGAGAGGAACAGGAGTGAACATGTTTTTGGGATGTGAGCTCCTGGAGTCCAGGGCAGTAATGGGAATTACAGGAGGAGATGCAGAGAGGAACTTGCTAGGTGGAATAGGGACTTTACGGTTAGCCCGTCACGTTTATGGGGACCCCAGGGCTAAGAGGGCTTGCTGGTTTAGCCATTGGACACAGCAACAAGGAAATGGGGAATGAAATAGCAGCCTAAAAAACCATCAATCCCAGTGATAATTACATGTTTATTAAGAAGAAAGGAAAAGGACAAAAATGAAAGCCAACAGACTGAGAAACAGACATTCCTAGAACAGTGATAGATCAAACTGGGGGTTTAACAAAATCACATATGGAACCGGAGGTTTATGGCCTGATCTCATGCTGATGTGACACTGTTCAACAATTATCTGGATATTAGCTGGCTCATGTGCTATACCGCTCTATTGCTGTGCTCACACCAAATGCAAATATAACAGCATATTTCAGTTCTTTTATATAATTAAGAAATATGACATCTCAATTCAAATTACACCAACTGTAAAAATGGATTGTTCATATGCTTTTTCTTACTTCAGATTAAAGATTACTCAGTGTGTTGTGGCCAATTCTATTTCTATGCTTGGGGCCCTGGAGATGGAAGCACTTCCTGTCCACAAGAAAGGACGGGACGGATCTGGATTCCAAGACTGTAGCTAAGCCTCTGTGATGGGAAGGAAACGACTGTCAGGAAAAATAAGACTATTACCAGACAACAGTAAGACAGCCTTTCCAATTGGACTAAACACACACACACACACACGCACACACACACACACGCACACAATCACACATCAATTTATGAATAGATTTACCAGCTGTTTGGTTTATAACAATATCCCGTGGCTGGTCGAACCCAAGGTGTTTAATCTTAAATGTGTCTTCAAAAGACAGAATTTCTAATTTGTGCTTTACAAGATAGTCCACATAATTCACTGTGACCGCAGTTGCTATCTTCTTTAGAAGTAATACTAATGGCTGCCAACTACAAACAAATAAAACAACCTAACCGGGGAAATAGCTGATCAAATTGCAGTGGTGCAACAAGCAATTAGCCATGTATGGTATCAAATGTGTTATGGTTTGGGGTTTTTGTTGGGGTATTTGTCCTGTTTGGCCTTCCCTGTGTTTTTGTCCCGGTTTTCCCA
>NC_048415.1:19164074-19212578 GCF_013103735.1 Etheostoma cragini
TAAAGCATTGTGTACCTGCTCCCGCCTGCCTCCGTCTCTCTGCGTTTGGGTCCTCACCGCACACCCCCCACAACAAAATGGCTAACCTACACTTTCAATGTGAAAGGCTTTGGGCCCGTGTATTGCTGTTTTATTTCCCACCCTCGGGGCATTTGACGTTGTAAGTGGCCTCTTTAATATACGTGCATTGAGAGGGGACCCTATTAACTTTTTTGGCATTTTTCGGTACATTCAAGAACAGATGAAGAAAGAGACACCAGTTTGAGTTTGCGGCAATGTAACATCTCGTTACATTGCCGCAAACTCAAACATCACAAGCATCAGCAAATGATCGCTTTGGTTCCCAGAAATAGCCTGGTCCCAAATGGCTAGCTGTTAGCAAATGACCCATATACTTTAGCATGGCCAGGGACACAACTACGTCATTAATAAAAATTAAAATAGGTGCTTTTAACTTCTGCACTATGATGATTCGTGGCCTTGCTCTTTTATCAGTTTTATTACTGAACCATCGTTGACAACAGAGCTCAGTATAACTTGAACAAATGTTAATCAAATGAGCCCACGGATGTGACACAAACCACAGTAAATTGCTATCTTTATTGCTAACTTGATGTTGACAGTCATTTACTCTCCACTGAACAAGAACCCACAGAAGGAATGAGGCACACGTGCATGTGGTTATTAAGAGTGTTACGCAATCAGTACAGAAGATTTCCTTTCTCAAAATGAAAAGATTGAACATACAACTGCATTTTCATTTTTGCTGAATTCCTCATTCATTTCAAGTTTGTTAAATCTACTACATAATAAACTAAGAAAATAACTTTTTATTCCACTAAAATACCTCTTACAATGACTTATAATTTAGTATGTAATGCCTAATCAGACCTACCTACAAGAAATGAAGTAGCTGGCAAACAGTTCTGACAAGAACAGCTCCATAATGTTTATGTAATGTTACCTATGATTTCAATAAGAATTTTTCTTCCAAGTCAAGCTTTGTTTATACTAATTTGAAGTTAGATATGTGCTGTTCAAATGAACTTTGACAGACATCCCATAAACTGAAAGAGGATTTAGGAGGAGGGAGGAGGAGTTATTCGATTTTGCCTGGGGCTTCATTGACCCGACATACTGTCAGGGAGTGTGTTCTTATGTGAAGTGCAGCTTTTACTTGACTGACATAGTTGAAGTGCCTCATTTTACTCTGCAATGTTACTGCACAGTGTTGTTGTTGGTTACGCACGAGAGTTCCATTTAAAATCTATTTTTGGACTAAAAAAAGTGCCATTAAGCAATTCTAGTAATAAAATTAAGTAAAACTAGTGTTAAAAACTAATTTGCCACTCCACATGAGACTAACTAATATCTTTAATATTAACCTGCATTGTATCGGATTAAATGTTACAAGTTGACATTATAAGAGGAAGCTATTGGTAGTGAACATGTCAATTTAGAATGAGTATTCATGTATAATGTGTATTTGTAACAGCACTGTTGTGAAACACAGAAAAAAGTCTATCTGAAATGAAATCTCATCCCCATGGCAAAGAAAACACTTTCAAGTGTACATCCGTTGAAAGAAAATCATGTGTGTACGTGTGCCGGACACATCAGACAAAGGAAAGAAATTCAAGACATTTCTGTTTCCCAGTGTGGACTCACATTTCTCTGTGAAAACGTTTTAGATTAAGCATAGTCCTACCACCCTGACTGATTCTTATCTTATACTGACTCATGCTGCTTCTGCTTGACAGCTTTCTGTGAAGAATTCTCAAGTAGCAGCTCTCCATACTTCTTTGCTCCAGCAGTAGCCTGTTCGTTTATGTCTCTTACATTAAAATTTCTTGTGTCTCAACCACGTACAAACTGCATTAGGGACACATCCTTGATTTCCTGTCAGCAGTTCTATGCACTTACCTGGGTAATGTTGTTGTGTAAGCAGTAGAACCCAGTCAAAATATTGACCTAAACAATGAAAATATGAACAGGCAGACCGTTAATGACCATATGTAATTACCTAAGAAAACCACAGGTGACTTCTCGCCAAAATGTAACCTCTACTCAAGTAACATGGCCAGCAAAAAGCAGACATAAAAGAGGAAAATCATTCAACTAAGCCTCAAATGACATAAATTATGTCAACTCTATGGGTGTTTTTCAGTTCTGCTTGGACCATTTCAATCCAAAAAACACATGCGCTGTAGACATGGGATTCATATTTGGATGTATCAGATTCAAACCAGTATAATGAGATGATGGGAACTTTCTTCTTTAACCCTCTTTTCATTTAGTAAAGAACGAAGCTTTCTCTACAAAACAGTTAGGCCTCATTTTTGCAAGAAAAGTGATACCAGGTTTTTGTGTCTCATGTCAAAGGCCTGATGAGTTAACATCAGGCCTTTGAGGAGTTAACAGCGTGTTCCTGTGTGTGTCATCACAGGCTCCTAAATAAGAATGTAGAGTTGAAGTAAAGGTCTGATTTCCCTTGCCTACAACACAATTGAACCTTCGCTAGGCCCTAAGTAGTTGCTGATCAGGCTTTTTCTTTTTAAAGTCAGGTTTGAACAAAACAATATGTAATTTGTTAAAACAACTTGTGTAGCTTGAGATCCCCCCCCCTCCCCCCGCCCTCAAAAAAAGCTTGTCAAAGACTTGCTGTAATTCTAAATTCTCATCAACATATACAAACACATACATAAAGTGCTTTTAGAGTTTGTAGAGCCTGACTAAGGTATTCAGAGCCTCCAGAATTTAACGGATATAATAAAGGCTGGAAACAGGCGCTCGCTCTAGAACACACAGAAATGCGCACACACACACACAAAATACCTTTGCCGTGTGCAGTGTCTCCTCATCCGTCTGTCTGAACACACAGATCCAGTGTTCTGACCACAGACAGCACCCCTGAAACAAAAACGTGTCGGTCAAACAGTGTGGAAACAAAAACAGACCTTTGAAAGGGTGCTGTATAGGTTTTCACTGTGGTGCAAAGGAGGTCTGTAAGTAGCAACAGAAGACTAATGCATCAGCCCTTTTCATGGAGGGCAAAGTACAGGTCGGCTGTAATAGATAGGAATGGTAAACTGATATTTAGACATTCCCATTAGAAATCGGAGTGCCAGATGTGGGAATTAGAACTAGTTTGGTGTGACAGTGTCGTATTGGGTTGTGGTATCCACCATAGCGCCTATTTTTGTAGTGACAGAGGTAGAATTGAAAAAGTCATCATTGTTGTAAGGACAGGTTCCAGAGGAAAAGGGATGACAGGTAGCATCTTAGATTCTTAGCTTCATCCTCTAAGGCATAACTCTTCCAGCCTTCTCTGCTCTGGGGGGCTGAAGTGAACTCTACAAGATGTCAAATTGCATCAGTTTTTTCATGGCTGCTTCGGATTTGGTGTGTGTTTCTAAATGTAACACATACAAATTGGGTGGTTTTGTTAAACATGTGATCAGAAAACTCCCCAACATTTTAGATGTGTTACATTCATTTCTATTGTAGAGAAATGAATCAGGCCACACTTATTATATACTGAAGTCGTCTTCTCTGTTGTTTGCAGTGTGGAGATTTTAAAACTGATACTTACGATTTGTGAAAGAAAAAAATATTCTATACATTATCTGTTAGCAGGTAGTGCAGTGAGGAGGACTTTCATTAGGGCCAAGCTTCCAATACGCTTCTTTACTTTTACACAGGAAACCTTGAGTAGATTGGTCCCATCAGATGTAAAAGGACACTGGTATTCTGGGTATTTGGCAGCCAGTGGGGGAAGAATAGGCAGGTATGTGGACACATAGTGGACAGACAGGAAGTGGATAAAGAGGATGAGAGTGAGGACAGTGGAGTGTGTATCTTTAGACTGGCCTGCCTAAGGGTGGAAGAATAGTCAGACAGTCTGACAGTTTGTCATTAAAAGAGTTTTTAATGGAGAAAACAGATGAGCACTTCTTATCTGATGATTCCAGACAGCTGTGATCAGACAGGAGGGGGATCAGCGTATGAGTCCGTGTGGGTTCATGCTTGCCATTTCTTTTTATGTTCCGTTTATCTTCCCAAAGATCACTGCAGATACGCTATATATTTTCTTCTGATGGACTGAAGGTAGAAGTTACAACAATAACACTCCCCACCATGATCTTATAACGGTCATTTAATTGCTGAGCTGCAAATAATTTTTCTGGCTAAATTCCTGAATATTTTTCATTTGGCTTCCTTGTGTTGTTGTACACCAAAGCCAGCATGCCCCTTTTTAATTTATGATTTAGTAGTTGAGTAGCATGACCTCATCACTCTCTTGATAGCTTCTATTTTTCACTGTAACACTTCCCAAGTTCTGACTCCGTATGGCTGGGTAAAACAGATTGTAAAGGAATCAACAGGAGGAAGCATGAGGAGATTGTGAAGTAGAACCTTATTCATGGAGATTGGGATGATGGGATGGGTGTACCCAAGGTGTTGGGGATGTCTGTTCCATTAGGTATCTCATTCCCATTGTTATCTACTGTAATTGAGAAGGCTGTTTGTGTTCCCTCACAGAATGTATTTAAACACATATTGATGATTGCATTATTGTAGATCACCGTTTCAGTCTCTTTGGAGCAAAATTGTGGTTTCAATTTCTCCCTATTAATCAAATCTTTAAATTACATTTAGCTGCAGAAGACAAAAGCATTGGCCATGGGCTGTCTTCAGGTTATCTTGTTGATGTTGATCACAACTGGTAAGTTGCATAACTGATTTGGTGGTAATACAAATTGGTTACCGCGGTACCTTATGCACCTGGTAAGTTTAACTAACAAAAGCTTGAAGAATTGTTTGTGGGGTGAAATGTAAGTATTCGTTCATTCATAAAGAGGACCTATTACGCTTTTCCTTATTTACTGTCATATATCATTTTACAATGTTGGATGTACATGTTAAACATGTCCAAAGCTTCGAATAATGCGGTAAACACATGTAAAAGTTATTCCTTTGAACCATTATGAACGCTTCACTTCCAACAGCTGTTTCTACTTTCGGCTCAAGCTTTTGACGGATTTATTTTTTATAAGGTCATCTACCTCCGCCATGTTACTGCTGTGTTTACATTACATACACTGCTACAATACATGTAGCTATATGCTAACACAGGGACAACCGTAATCTTGGTTGTCAATATTGTTAATTTCTTTCCAATTTTGGATCACATTCCTGCTGGAACATGTTTGATTGTGTAGTTTTCGGTTTAGAAGATTTTATTGTGGAATTTTCACGGTAGAAAGTGCCGCTATAACATATTCCGTTAAAGTCATTCCACTGCTACATGTAGCTAAATGCTAACGTCAGAGAAAGATGTAATCTTGGTGGCCAATGTTGTTAATTTCTCCCCAGTTTCGGATTGCATTTCTGCTAGAACATGTCTGGTAGTGTAGTTTTAGTTTAGAAGCCTCAATTGATGATTCTTCACGGTGTAAAGTGCTGCTATGTTCTGTTACAGTCAGTCTCTGGCTGCAATGACAAAGACGGCAAGAGTAAAGAGCAAGACTGAGAAGCTCTGACCAATCAGAGGAGACTGGACTAGACTGGAGGCGGGAGAGAGAGACAGACAGAGGGTAAATACAGGTGCAGCCGCCAACGGCATATTGAGAAAAATAAAGTGTTTTTGAACATTAAAGCTTGTCAACATATTTTGGTAGAAAGCTAAAAAACAAGTACGGACCTGAATGTGAGCATAATAGGCCCTCTTAAATACAGAATTTATTTGTACAAATATTATTTTGATGCAGGAAAAAAGCCCTATGACATCTGGAAAGAACATTTTTTCACAATATACTTCTTTAGTTTCACATGCCTAAAGAATGAATACTAACCTGTTTTGTCACAATGATTCATGGCTCAAGCATCTGGCCTTCAGCAGCAGTCCCAGTACGATATTCCTTCCAAGGCCTTCCGAGTTTTCATATTACAGACCACATCTTGATCTGGGAAAAGAAATTGTGAAATAAAGCTCAATATGGCTAGGGTCAAACGCAATGGCTGTGATGTAAGTATCGTAAACAATCATAAACGATACTTTTAGAAAATGTGAAGTGTCGCACATACAACTGCAACACTATAAACCGTTTAATCACGGAGGATATTTGTGACCTGCGAAGAATGCTGTACACTTCTCGCGTATTATGGAAAAAATAATGAGGTCCAAAATATTGCCACTAAGTGTTTTAGCTGCACAAAAAGTATAACCTGTGGAAAAGAAGAGTAAGCAGTCAGGATTGAGGAATGATAGTTGGAGCAAAAGAGACGGCTTGAATTCACCTTTAAAAAAAAAAATCATAACTGCAATTTCAAAGAACTATGTGTCATTGTGCCATAAGTACGGATTAAGCAAACCGAAACAAGAGTTCATTCGGAAAGTGGAAACTTTATATTATCCCTATTTATAGTCATTTCAGTGTTTAGCTCATTTGTTCTTCTTTTCCATTTTCCAGCAAGTATCCCTCCATATCCCTTCAGATAGGTTGAAGTGAAAAAAAATGAGTATGAATAAGTCCATGTAACACGGTCATGTTTAGTCACAGAGTAGCTGCTGCAATTAGCTATGATTTTATCTGAAACCCTTGCAACAACAGAAACTAGTTCATAGAACCCTGCTATTTTGACCTTTTTTTAAAATGCACTTTTAGTTTTAGTGTTTTAGTAAGAATATATGATAATAATAACAATATTAATGAATAATAATAATAATAATAATAATAATAATAATAATAATAATTATCACCATACAATATAGAATATCCTTAAGGACTTTTTCAGTGACCACAAACGGGTTCTGGTTGCTATCTGGGGCACAAGGCAAAATATAATAAAGCTGCATGTATAGTCTGATGTGTGCGGGGCACTAACACATAGAATACACGCACAGTGGAAATAACGGGGATCTGGTGGCCCACAACTCATATTTGCCCTGGGACCCCCTTCTGCTATCTTCAGATTTCTTTTCAGTGTTTTTTTGTGGTTGGGTTTACAGTAAAAGTATCTACTCAAATAGTATCCCCATTTAGAATTGGACCCACTAGACAGAGTGAGCATTTGTAAGCATCAGCAACTTATTTGGTGCAACTTTCTTTCTAAATGAGGGAAATGTCTTGAGATGCATCTTTCTGAAACTTGCAGTTGTCCTCATTTCAACAACACCACAATGAGATGTGGGTGATAGGCACTTTAGGAAGTGGACTGATATGCGCATTTTGCAAATAGCACATATAATCATGCAGACAGATAAATATAGAGCCGCTGCTGGTGTATAGAGATGCAACAGTGCTATAATAATACTATGATAGAATATTGTATTTTTGTAGGCCATGTCCACACTAATGTAAAAACATTTTAAAACATATTTTATCATTCCGGTTTAGCCTTCCATGCACACTAAGCTTTTGTTTAACATGCCCCAGTTACATGTATCCAAAAACTCAACACTCAAGACATTCTGCATATTCCATAATATTTCTATTGTTCTGTCTAGAAATATTAATCCCTATTGCAGATGGGATCGCTTTACAGGAAAATATTGTTTTCAAATGTATCCCCATGTGTGCAAACATTGTGTCCCTGAAGATACAAAAACATGCTGGGTTTCACTCCATGAGGCCTTTGATTCTGAATGATCACTTTCCCAGATGGACGGGTCCCCCATTACAAATCGATCCCTTCTCCATAGGTCCCTGGCTGGAGAGGCTCTTTGTCCGAGTGCTGTGATGTGGTTAGAAGCTGTTGCCTCTTATAGCACTGAGGTTTCAATCCGGAGAGACATGTTTGCAAATATGCAAATAAGGTTTGTTGTACAGCAAAACAAAAGGTACAAAGTCTTTGGCGATTAGACTCCGTCGCTATACAACTTTTTTGTATATCTATATAGGGGTAGAGAACCATCAGACCCCCCGATTGGAATCTAGACACAAGTGGTGTTGACGAAGGAACCCAAAGACCAGACCGAAGGAGGCTCTGGACCGGTCAGCTGGAGTAGAGGACTGGAGGTGGAGGGCTGCACTCTTTGCCTGCAACGACAGCTGAATAGTAAGAGGAGAAACAGATTTTTTATAGAAGGGTTGTCACTCTGTGATTGGACTTGCCATTGCGTATGATTTTAATTGATTTAGCAGAAAGATGAATGCCTCCAACAGCTGATTTGAGTTAAGTGGAGCATTCATTAAGAGTGAGGTCTTCCTGATTAGACCTACACTGAGCTACATTTCCATCAGGAGAGACTAGTTTCAGATATGTGACAGTTACATACAGCATGATAAAATCTACATTTATTTGGATAACAGCTGAATTCGTTTAGGAGTTCATCGATTAAAAGTTAGGTATTCCTAAAAGAATATAAGCTGTCTTCGCTTTAATCTTCACATATGTTGCTAAATTTCCATCCACTTGTCAATCAAATTATCTGAAGTTTGGTAAAACAAAATAAGTAAAAAAACTCATGTGAATAAAGCTGGTGAAAGTGTGTTTCCATCCAACAGCTTCAAAGCGAATAAAAACGCGCGTAGTGATGTTACATTGCTGTTTTGCGATCAAATTGGTATATCAAATTGATTTAAGACATTTTAAGGTGTTTCCATTCATTTTTGCACTGAATAGCACAACACTCAAACAAACATTTGTGAACAAAGTTGTTCTAGACAAAATGGATCACGCCGTCTACCAACAAATGATCAATATTGCACAAGTTATTGTGCTTATGTGCCAGCTGATAGCGACATATCAAGCTATAATAGGAAAACAACGCCTGCGGCACCGCTGAGAGACAACTCTTTTTTGAGACATCTTCCGTTGTTTGAGTGCCTTCTATTTACACACCAGGACGTCCCATGGCTTGTTGTAACCATTGTTTGCCCTTTCCTTCGCAAGTTCCTGATAAATTAAATTCAGAAAAGTCTCCAGTCTCCTCGTCCGTCCACTTACATCTGTCTTTTTTGACAAATTAACTAAAACTTATTCTTCTTGGTTTTGTGGAAGGTTGCAACCATAAAATGAACTAAAACTTACTCTAGATCTATTGACGCTGAGCAAAATAACTTTGGCGAGGTATATGTCTCACAAGCTTACAGCCTTTGAGATATGTAGAATGGACTTTTTTTTAATGATCTGTGTCCAATAAAATAAGGGACAAGTACACATGAATTAAATTGTTGTTGACTTTGTGAGAAAGCCATTGGACTCCATTATCCGGTCTCAGATCTATCTTGTTCCAGACTGTAATATTCTTTCATAAAATGCACTCTCTTTGTTTTTCAAAAGCCAGGGAGTCAAGAGCTCTGTTGTGGGACACGTGCAATCAGTAAGGCTTGAAGTATGCATGAGACGTAAAGTAAGACTTAGTTTGAGCCGGTGATGAAGTATACAGTAACAGTCGGTCAACAGACGGGAACGGGCTTAACATGTCTCCATGGGCTGCTTTCAAATGCAATGTTCCAACAACAGTTTTTCTCACTGCCATGAGGCCCTAGCTACCAACATTTTAAGTCATGCATCATGTATTTGATGTCACCTACTTCACTACCTGCTACCTGTTTTGTTTGCATTGCCAGATGTATTCTTTGCAGGCAAATACATGTTTTTTTTAGTTCATTAGGCTAAATTAGCAACTAGCCTCAAAAAGTACTTCTCAAAGCACAATTAATTGCGGGTTGTTGGCCTGGTGGAGCCAAAATGATTGTTTAAGTTGCTGGTCTTTGTTCCTCAGGGCTGACTATGAATAATATGTTGATTTGTTGGAGCTTGATGTATTTCAGAAGGTCTGGTGTTTGACGCCTGCAGATTGAGGGATAGCCAAGTGATTACAGGCCATTTAGATATAGATTATATAAGATCCATTCATCTTTATTGGCATGACATTTTGTTCAGAAAAATGTTGCCAAAGCATATAAACAGACATGAGAGAGAGCATGAGATACATAAAGTGAATGTAGGGAAAACACACAAAAAGTAATAAAAAGTGGAACATGGAATTGGCGCAAATAGCAAATAAAGAAGAAGTGAAATAAGGACAAAAATGTGTTTATTGCCCTCTCACTCACTCTCAATGATATTGCGGCTTACTGTAATCACTCAAAACCCCTGGACCAACTGGGCAGCCCTTATTCCTTTAGCCATGCTAATGCAAGGCTGTCTGTAGGTCCACCCCTTTGGTCCAGACATAAATATCCAAATAACTCTGTACAAGCCGTGAAATGTTAAACAGAAAATCCACAGTAGCAGAATCCGAATAACTTTGGTAATTCCCTGATTTTAACTCTTGAGCTTGACTTTTCTGCTTTTAAGTGAAACATATCTGCAATTATTTGTTGGATTGAGTGGACAGAATGAAATCTAATAACAGTGACTTTTCATCTAGCATGACCAACTGGACAAAGTTAAACTCTGTCCATTTCTTTTGTTTATGAACAAAGACCAACAGAACTGATGACCCATGAGCGTCAGCAAAACTTTGTTTTTACTGATAATTAGGAAAATGGCTATAAGTAGCAAGGTTTATGAAGTGAAGAAAGCAGAAAGAAGATGTATCACACATGCTTGCCAGATGTTGCCTACTATAGATGATTACATTGTAGAAAGTTATGTATGTTTTCTGTATCTTACAATATACAGTTCCATTATACAGCTCAGCAATGTATGCAGAGGCCTTACAACCTCAACACAAAAGTAAGTAAAGTATTATGTAGTATAGTTGTGTATAATGTCCATTTAGCCACCTTTAACCCATGTAACCATAAACTGATTCTGGGCTTCCTGAATATGACACAGTGTCTTACCAACAGCATATATAACTGATCCTATTTCCTTCAATCAACACAATATATCAACACAATCCAACATAGGTTGAGGTGAGTCACAACTACATGTCTGCCTTTTTAGATGGTGAACTCCTGCCTCCTCCTCACCATTCAGACACTACGTCCTCTAACGGTCCTTCTGTTAAGCTGGGAACCTTGAAGTACAAGATGTATTGTGTCTGCATAAAATCAGGACTGAGGACATGAAGAAAGGAATGCAGCATAGTCTGATCTCTCTTGCAGACATGTATGCAGTGGAGGTGGAGAGGTGGAGGTCAGACTTTAAAGAGAGTGCCTCAGCAGCTTGATGTCATGCTCTTGCTGTCTCATGGGTAGAAATAAATGAGTTTTTCCTTGGCAAATTGGTTGCAGGTTAAAAAAGGTGCACTTTACAAAGCAGTGCTTCCAATCTGTCCCTCTACATTGTGAGAATGTTACTTCAAATTACACATAAAGACATTATGCTGTATAACATCACTTCAGATCACATGTATCCTGTCAGATTACATTTCCAGGAAAACAGAATGCTATATCTAAATGTCAGCACTAACCTTTATTCGTGAAGAATAACATTGTTAAGGAACATTAAGCATGTCAAAGTAAGTTTGTGTAAAGATGTATGTTGACACGTTGAGAAAGAAGACCGAGTAGAAAGCAGGAAGTGTCTGTGTAACACTGCAGCACCGTCGATCAGAATCCAATCTCAAGAGAAGCAAACAAAGCCATTAATCCACATTTCAAAATCAATGTTCTGCATCTCTGTTTGAATTTTGATCCACACAATGAAAAATAACCACAACACATACATAATGACTGACTTTGAAGTAACAAATTCCCGATAATAAATCCGGTTACACAGATGTCACATAGCTTGATTGTCATTTAGCAGCAAGAGGTCTGCTTGGCCTGTTTTCAGCAAGTTTCTGTAATTGAGACCAAAATTTGGTCTGATGAGTCACCTCGCCATTCACCTTTTTTTCCTTTGGTCGGGCAGCTTTATGTTTGGAAAAAGCCAAAGGATGCCTTCAGCCTGTGTTGACAGCTGCCAACGGTTTAATAGAGTGACTCTGTAATGGTGTGAGCAGCCATCTTGTGTCATTAGATCTGAGTATTGCTCTGCATGGTCATATAATAGCTACAAACCTAAAATATCTTACAGATTAAGTTGGTGCAAACACAATTCCCAGCTACGATCGTGTTTTCCAAGATCCTGATGTGCTCATAAACACTGTTGAACAAATCAAAAGTAGTCTCTTGAACACTATTAAGAACGAGACCCTATCCATGTCTTATCCAACATTGATATGAGATCGGGAAAAGAGTGTCGAGTTGGCTCCGTCCCATTTCTCCTATTTCTTCACTGAATTGGAGGATTTTCTTCATGACAAATGATCCCACTGCACTTATTTCAGGATTTGTGTGGCAAGTCTCAAAGGAGAGTTTAGGCTATTCCCTTATGATTTGGTGTTTTTATTATATTGTCCACACTGTGGACTTAAGACTTGGTATGGACTGAGGTTGACCCTAATCAGGGTCCTCGATTCTTAGGATCTGATATTATTTTTGAGGGGGGCGGGAGTCATGCTGCAAAAACAGGAGGCCCAGTCCTATTGTCAACCTAAGCACTAGAACTTTTCAAGCTTTGGTCAAAGACACACACTTACTTTCTTGATAAGACTTAAATGTGAAGATTGACACCACTCTCATGTCAGTATGGTAAATATGAATCTACCAGCAATCAGTTAGCTTAGCACAAAGCACAAAACAGCTGGCCTTGCTCTGCTTTTGGGTAACAAACTCACTTATTAACGTGTTACTGTGTATCTTAATAAATAAATAAAAGTAAATATAACACGTGTTTCAGGGATTTTGTGCCAGACTATTTCTTTGCCAGGCACAGGGACTTCCTGGAGTCTTGTTGTTACGGTTATCTTGCCTGGCAACCACCAGCCAAGAAAGAACTCAGATTTAGCCTACCTTAAAACAGAGCCGGGCAAGCTGTTTCTCCCTGTTTCCAGTCTCTGTGCTGAGCTCAACTAACTGTTGGTTGTAACTTAATTTCAGTAAAAGGCTTTAAGTTGTCCATCTCACTCATGTCTGACAGAAAAAATTATCTATTAATTATTTAAATTAATCCAGCGGACACAGGCCATGTAACAGCTCCCACAATAGCCAGCCAACAGTATTCTTACGCCTCAGGTCTATTTAGATCAGTTTAACACATGGAACTACAGTGATTGTTTGTTTGGAGTGCTGCTAAAGTGCAGGTGATCTACTGTACATTGAATACTGTGCGTTTGTGCATCCCCTGTGAACACAGATGGAGGACTGAACGGTTCCTGGAACTGCTGCTATGCTAACACTCTGCTCACGCTACGCCTCCCATGTAGACGGGTTGTAAGAGTGCTGCCGATCGTCTGATGTAACTCTCTGCAAGAAGGAAAATAGGTATATTTTCCCAAAGTGTAACCACTCCTTCAAGAGAGCGTGAGAGCTTAAAATGCTTCACGAGGAATGGGCTGGCACTAAAAAAAAGGATATCTCTTGGCACCTGAGTGCGAAACTTACAATTCTTATGTAGTTTGTTAAAAGTTTGCTGCTCTTTTGTTTGCTTAGAGCATGTCAATGGCGAAGCAAATTGAGCCTTCATAAAATAGACTAGACACAGTGCTTGCTGCTGTATGTGATGCACTGGGCTTCCTGTTATCCCTATTTTTAACATTAGAACACTAGGAATTTTGGGCAATTCCCTCAAGCAAAGCCAGCTGCATTGCAGACTTACATAAAGTGTGCATGAAGAGCTCAAACGTTTAATAAAGAGCTCTTAAGTACTTATCGTTTTCACAGTGGGACCGCGCAGAGCTTTGGGGCTTATTGGGAATGCAGGTCTGTGAGGGCAGACTGGGCCCAGCAGTCAGTTGTGGGTTCAGTTTCCTGGGCACTTAACATCAAAGATGAGTCTGGATTTGCATTGAAGTGACATTACGGCATTATGCCTATTCTTGTTAAACCGTTATAGAGGACCAATCATGTACCACTCAAACAATATTGTTATCCATGAGCTCCTTGTAAATCACGCTTTCCTCATGTTGGTACATGCAGGCAAAGCAAACAGGTAGTGGTGTTTTGAGCTTGGCTGAAGCATTTGCTTAGCTAATAAAAACCACATTGGCTGAAGATTTTCTCTTCCCTCCATCTTTGGCGGATGAGTTAAGAGATATTTGAGGGTGGTTGCTGGGTTGTGGACAAGACAAGGCTAATGATAGATAGTTTTGGGCTCAACTCTGTCTTATATCATCCAAGTCAGACGTTTTTTCTACTTTCTCTGCACTGAATTTGCCTTATACAGATAGAGACAGTTTCACTGTCCAGTGGTACTGCAGAAGTCAAAGAAATTTATGGACTGAGCTATCCTCATTTTGGCCTGTTTCTCACTGTCTGCATCTTTGTTTACTAATCTCATCCAGCCTACTGATTCATTTTTTCCACAATACATCATTTTGATGGATGTAATTACTTCTTTTTCTCTCTCTCTAAAAACTGAAATCATTTGGAGCTCATTTAATTTGAATAGCAGCGTGTGCCTGGCAGTTTTCTCACCTACCAGCATGCCAAGCAGCAGAGCTGTTGGTAATGTCCGTCAGTTCGTCAGTGCCACCTCAAACTTGCAGACTGTCCACTTCACTGTACAGCTTTTTGGCTGAAATCCCTTAGGGACCATTTCCTAACCTCGGACCCAACCCTCTGATTGGTAATACTTGGCTGCATTATTGAAAATAAACACCTTTGGTGATTTTCCAAACCCTGCTGTATAAGTGGGGCTGCATGATTCAAGTCTACTGTATCTGTGCTAATCAGCATGCCTAAATATTCCCAGATGTGTTTTAATGCTGCTGGTTATTCGGGTTTTATTCTGTGTGTTTTCACAAAAATGCTATAATTGGGAAATGTTTGCAAAAAACATGCAACGATTTTTACAATACTGTTATACTGTTAATACTGTTGCATGACAGGCTTGTTCATAATATGTAGATGTTAATCAAACCTTTTGGTAATGGTGGTGGGCTCAGTCTGTCTGAGGGGCAAGAGCACCGGCTGCATGCAGAATGTTTTCTGGCATGTAGGGCAGCCTATATGGCTCGGCATTGCGTTTTCTAGACTGGAAGGGCACTGTGCAGGGCACTTAATCATGTTTTCTCTACCACGCGGTAATTATTTTTTCGAACATTGTGGCACACAGTGTAGCTTCAGCATTCACACATAATATATCTACATAAGACTTTAAAGGTCCCAGGAGGAGATGAATGTAGATTGAGTTATAATGATGAAAACCTGTCAATCCGCTTAGGCTGTTAGCCTAGAGCACAACATGTTGGAGAACTCAGTCACTTAGCTCAGGTTTCTTTACACTGGCTCTCCTCATTCTTCAGTGATTTTACTTCACATTTACTCTAGATGAGATCCAACGTCTGACAAGACGCAGTACACATTCGTTCTGCTTGCCCATGACACGTTTTCACAGCTCTCCTCTGCGCTCAGCCTTACATGAGACGGTTTCTCAAAGTGAGGAATCAGAACACGTGGCTTCTGTTATGCATCACTCCAGTCTAGACTGTAACTCACATTCTGGACTAAACTGCCAGCAGGATTGTTACTGGCACAATAAAGCCATGGAGACAAAGTGAATCAAAGTTGAGGAAATACAGATCATCATTTGTGTGTTTTTGGTTATTGCCAATTGGACAAATTTGTAGGTGGCAAAACAATCAAATTCAATGCTACTGGAAAGGTCAGTTTTATACACTGGTGGTAATTATGAGTCATTAATCTTCTTTGAACTTAGACAGATGGCCATCTTATTCACCAATATAAAAGGTCACTTTAAGGTTAAGCTGATTGAAGTTGGATATCCTGTTTTAAGACTTATCTTTCTAAGAATATGTTCTATCTGTTCTATCTTACTTTTTTTTGATAAGGTACTGCTGACTGATATGGATTTTTTTTGCAGCGAGTTGCAAGTTGCAAGCTCAACAACTTAAACACTGGCAGATACACAGAGCTCCCAAACTATTAGTTATAATGTTAAGAACCTGCACTGTGGAAAACTCAACCTCAAGAAATCAGCCAAATCCCTGTCTGGAGCACAGTAGGCTACACATGGAGTCTGCCATGAAAGAACAATAGCAGGCTTTATAACTGATTATCAAAAATGGCTTTTAGGTTTTGCACAGTACATAAAAAGTAATGTTCCATATTTACCACACTCTTTGGGACCAACTCCAATACTCTGTGTATTAACGTTTTCTCAATAAACCCAATAGGGCAACTAAGAAAACCTAGATAATTGGTCTAGTTTCAGAGTTAAATTGTTTGAACACGAAACAGTGTCACAGACTGACCCTACTCAAAGAACAGCAAAGGTATGTCTGAGTCTATTCATATTTAAGCAGGCATTTATAAAGGACAGCAGTCCCCCCATTAAGTTCTTTGCTAACATGAAAGGCCCGTTTTTAGCAAGCTTGTTCGGGCTGCCCCGGTTATTTCAGAGCAGCTGTAGATTATACGTGAAAATGATTAGCCAAGAGCATAACACATCAGTGGGTTTGTGAGGAATATCTGTGCTGCTTATTCATTGTTAATTTGCATGTAGCGCACAGCGTGCCTCTGAGCGGCGGCTTGCCGGCAGGCTGCAGCCCGGATGAAGGCACCTCAGTCCCGCAAACCGTCGCACCACTCGGCCTGCTGGGTAATTTGGAATTTTTTCACGGAGCGAACTGCCAAATGCATTTGCACCGACGGAAAAAATCTGCGCTGTAGTAGCTCAACCTAGGAAACCAGTACATTTGCCGTTCCTTATGGCTTCTGGCTCCGGAGATGAAGACGGAAACCAGGAAGGCGTTTCCTGGAGACTCATAGGCCCGGCAGCGGGGCTCTCCAAGAAGCGCTGCCGTCTAATGTACTCCTCCCTCGGCTACGACTCTGATGTCTGCCTCTTCTACGTGAAGGGGGAGTTTTTTGCCATGGATGCTCGCTGTTCACATTCCGGTAAAGGCACAATATCAATCTCTTATATTAACCATTTAGCTTTCTCTAAAGGCAGAATAATGCACAATGCATCCCGTTTTAATAAATGTATAATACTCTAAGTCTAAGTCTAAGTCTATTTACAGTAGCCTAATATATGGAGAATGTAGGCTGTTGTAGCTACTGAATTCTTCTGGGGATTAGACTTTAACTGTAAGCTATGCAACCTACAACAAAGTATAAGGATATATTTAGCCCATTTAGCCCTAGCTGGTAGCCTAATGAAAGCTCTATATGACAGCCCCCTGCTGCCATAGACTTTTCATCTCTTATCAGTCCACGCCATATGTTATGCAAGCCTCACAATTACATTTTCCTACAAGAAAGACAGCAAAAGTCATTTTGTCGTTTTGAGAAGAAGAAATTGTATTTCCTGTGTCTCCCAGGTGGTCCTCTGTGCGAGGGGGACATTGAGGAGGCTGATGGAGTCCTGCAGGTCTTCTGTCCCTGGCACGACTATAACTTTGACCTCAGAACTGGGAAGTCAGGGACCTCCTTACAGGTCAGTGACAGAAATGTGTCCTTATCTCCTTATATGTCTCAGTATACAAATACAATAGTAGTAAAAAAACATAAATAAGACCTCAAACATCCCAATATATCATTAGTGCTTAGTGCACATAGCTATGCGTTTCAAACCTCTAAACAATAAAACAAAATCATATAAAAATGTCATTGTATCCCCATCTTCATTTGCTGACTGTACCTGGAAGTCAAACTGAACATTTGCAGTGATATGTAGACAAATCATCCACTTCTATTAGATAATAATACTAATAATAATTCATAACAATACTAATAATAATAGTAGTAGATTTTATTCAATGGCGCCTTTCTCGGCACTTAAGGACACCATACAGGGTATACACACATAAGACATTTTACCACGTGAACACTGATTGACATGGCATAAGAAATCATAGCTCATGAGTTAAGATTAAGTCCCTCTTTTGTTTTGTAAAACATTTTTTCTCCCCGTGTTAGCATGCAATGAACAGTCCAAACAAGAGTTTCATATTCCATAAACATCTTGTCTTTTTTCCACTAATCATTTGTATAAACTGTTGTTCCTCTGGTACATCACAGCAATGTCATCTATCAAGCAGTAAAAAAATAGAAAAATATATATTTAGATGTTCTGAGAGTTTTCACAAGACATTTAGCTACATTTCTAACTTTTCAATGGTGACATTAAATACATATGTAAGCTTATTTGTACCCAAGTGAGTTCCTCTGTAGCACATGATGGCGTGTTTCTTCCAGTTCTTATGTCGTTTTGAATTTTATGTTTTGATTTTTACAGCAACAAGTGTATGAAGTCAAGCAGGAGGATGGCAACGTGTATGTAAAACACACCAGTCTTCTCTCCTTGGAGCCTTTTCCTGCAGATCAGAAGAACAGCCTCCGTGCAACAGCCTCATCTTCCAGCCCGTCATGATGCCGCTGTTAGAGGTCTATTTTTAAGACTTGTTCCACGAAACCCAAGCCATCTGAAGCATTCCTTCGCCTTATCTACCATTTTCACAGACCGTTTCTACGTTGATTGCTCTGAACTCAGGGTGATATGGAGAGGATTGTCTGAAGAGTACATGACATCATGAAACAACTTCAGAGTTTTTCTTGCTGCCATTCCAGGTAGAGACTTCTCTCAAGCTCACTGCTGCCCTCAGTACCACACCTGACAGTATGAAACATGAAAACACAAAATGTTACTAACATACGGTATTTCCTGAAGATAATAATTATATAATTCCTGATAATAATATTACAGTGTCAGTTCTGAAGTTTTTATTTTACATTTGGGCGATGAAATTTGCACAAGCCAATATAGATTTAGTTTAGTTGAAACGCACTAACTACCAAAGTGGATCTGCAAATATTTCAAAACTTTCCATCGCAATCCTCAGATTCTCTACTTCTCCATCTATTGCTAGTCTTGTTGCACTTGTATGCACTAGCAAGCAAGTAATGTTATCTCAAATCTACTATACATAATGATAATTTTCAGAAATAAAACAATAATTGCAGTGATAGGCTACATTCACATGCAGATAGAAATAACTAGTTAGATGTTCTACAAATGCAGTTCGAATAGACAACAGGAACAAAATGAATAGTACAGATGTGCAAAAAACAAAGATTATCATCTTGATTTATTTTACAAAACACTTCCATTCTTATTACCAGTTGTGGTACAGTGTTTTTGGCAAGATTCCACTCAGTGGAAACATTTGTAAAATCATGTAATAGCAGAAGTGTATTGATAAGTTTTTTTTCAGCAACTAATATCTAACTAAACGGCCTCCTGGTCATTACTACCAATAATCCTCAACAAGAGTTACCTGAGGCCTCCAACTCTTAAACTATCAGACGAGCAGTCACACTTGCTGAGTTGTGGTCTTTGGATACATTTAGACATTTATTCCAGTGATGTCACGCAACAGAAACTACCTTTCAGAATTTGTATTTCTGGACAGTTTTTTTACCCGAATATAGTTCCAGCAAGTAGAACACACGAAGGGCACTGCAATTACGATTGGTGGCAGTCCCGGTGTATAGACGTCTCCATCAGCATTTCTCTCCGTCCCTGGCCACAGACAGCTTTACTGACGCAATGGGACTCAGAAGAAATGGTTAGTAAGGCGCCGGAGGGAGGTTCACGACCTGAAATACACCATTGACTCAAGAAAAATGTGTTTTCTTAGCTTTATATGTGTGTGTATGCGCACGCTGATGCGAGTGTTTTCTTTGTTACTCGGTGGTGAGAGAAGTCACTCACTATATTTTCTGTCAGCTCCATTTCCTGGCAGAGGCACAGAGCCCAGTCATGAAGGTGTCAGTGACAGTGTGGCCCGACATTCATTTTACTCCCTGCTGTGCTACTTTATTATTCCACTGGAGAAAAATGTGAGGTTTTACTCTATGGCATTATAACTCATCACCTGGAGGGTAATAGGCATACACAACAGAGATGCAGCTATTTTGGGTCAGTAGAAAAGTGAGAGTAAACACTGTTCAAGATTCTGCACAGGACAGGAATGGTTTCTTACATTTTTATTCTCACTGAGCCTCACTGAGAAATGCATCATACTCGGCATCCTGTTGCTGTTTCTTTCCTTAAAGTTATTTCATATGCTCTGCTGATTTTAGTGCATTTAGTTTCTTAATATGTGAATTATGTATCTGTCAAATAGGTCTGCAGACTGCACACACTGTAACTTTTTTGCACTTTACTTATTTAACACTAGCATTTGTACTGTAAGCATCTGGTTTTTAGTATGTTGAACTATAATTATTGTTGTGACCTTTGCAAAGCCAAACATTGTATTTGTATTGTTCTATTCCCAGAATAAATTATTGTATTTTAGGAGCACTATGTGATTTTTCAGTGGGTCCTCAAAACATAGAATACAACTCAGGAAATAGTATGAATCAAATGTTTACACAAAGTCATTTATTTACAGTTTCTTGTTCTTACAATAGTAGTAGATTTCATACAATACACAATTTACACATAAAAAAACAAAGAAACGAGATTGGCATCACCATGCAATAGTTAAGCGTTTGCAGAGTATTATCAGGAGTTCATTCATGTAATTTTTTTACTAGAGCACATTGGCAAATTTACAACTCTCTTCGCAAACTCCAGAAAGTGGTGGAAAGTGTCAAAGATGATCTCCTGAATAAATTATGTTCTCCTTGAAATCAGCTGTAATGAGTGATTTTCATGAGTGAAAATGGATGAACCTGTCAGGGGACTAATAAAGTCTTGGTGTTTTCTGGTTGATTAAGAGTCTTTTCTAGTTAAAGCATGGAAATGATTTTTCTTTTTTTTCCCCATGCTACCATCGTTGATTCCAGGAGACCATGGCTAGCTGCTAACCCCTATTTCCAGTCTTAATGCTAAGCTTAGCTAACAGGCTTCTGACTGTAACCTCATGTTTAATGGACAGAAATGAGAGTGCTGTCGATTTCCTTGTCTAGCTCTTGGCGGCAAAGCACCAAGCTTATTTCCCAAAATGTGGAACTATTCCTTTAAATGTGTAAATCAAAATTACATAAAGCTCAATTAAGCCATATTTGTGACATCAACATTAAATGACTCTCCGTAAAAGACAACAATTGCTTCTTCTACTGCCATTCTCACTGAGATTCAATGAGATAAGCATTTTATTTCCATGCAATGTTTTATCTTTATCTTCCATTCCATCTTAAACTCACTTTAGTTTATTCTAAAGACTTTGGAAAGTTTTTCTTACAGTAAGTCACTAAACCAAACATTGCATTGGTTCTTTAATCTTCTTATGAAGTAAATGTTTCCAGCTCACTTTCCCATGCAAAGCCCTGCATAATGGTTCACTCAGCCTATTATTGTTACCTTGTCCTTCAAACTCCTCTGATAACTTCTCCTCATGAATAAGCCAATTCTCCTGTCAAAGCATTCTCCTCAAAAAAACCTGCATTCTTCCATGTGCAACCAATTTCAAAGCCTGAGATTCTATAAGTGATGGACTGTAAGGCCAAAGACCACTGATATTTCCCCTTCCTTTGTTCCCTTTACCAAACAGTTGCCCAAAAATTAAATCCCTCACTAGATAATCTCACTGTTATTTCTCTTGATGTCTTTGGTCTTACATTTCCACCCGTTGCTCGACAGCTGTTGGGCCTCCTCAGCTGACCTTACACAACCATTGTTTTTTTACAGGACTTATCTCTTCCCACACCTGGATTCAATCATGCTCTTTTATACGGGGTGGATGCTGCGTCTTCTGTAGGGAGATGTTTATTTTCATCAGCCGATCTGAACTGAGTTGTAGACGGTCAACAGGACTGTGGTTAGAGTGGTAACGCGTATTGTCACAATATATTACTCTGTTTCTAAGTGTGCTGCTCATATAGTAGCTACAAAATGGAAACACATTGTTTTTCGATGTGGGGCCAAGTACAAGTGTTGGGTTACAATATATGGTTTTCATTTTTAAGTACAACTTCACATTGGCACCTTGTACTACTTATTAAACAATCAATATGTTGCACATTAGGAGTAAGAATGTAATTAGGCTCAAATGGAGTTACTTGTACTGAAGGCTGGGTGCCATTTTAATTGTTAATATGTTTTGCCATATTCTTCTTGGGCCCAGTTGTTGATTACTTCATCCTGTGTATCCCGTACGTTATCTTGTTTGGCTGTTTGTGAAAGCCAGGGCCAAACTGTTTTAATAGTTCTCCAGAGAATACTTAATTTATTTTGTAATTAACAGCAGTCATATATTGTCTTGTAAGCCTCTCCTGGTTTCTCCACGGACCACGGCCCCCTTACGGTATATGGCTTTGGATAAGTTCAGCTTGAAGAGCTTTTCCCATGGGTCTGCCTATTTTGCAGATATACAAGCTTGGCGCTTTAATCACCGAGGGAAGATTCTTGTTATCTACAACCCCAATTAAAATAGCAAAATATCTATTATTTAAGTCTAATATTCTGTCTCAATATCTACAGCATCACAATGTATGCTTTAAATGTACGGATAGTGTCACAATGACAATATTTATCAAAGCATTGCAAGTAAATTCACAAATGTGTCACTTTTAATTATCACTCTCACAAGTAAGAATAATTAAGTGTGTTTTGTTAATGAAGAGAAAGCTCCGCTGAGAGTTTGACTTCCATTTAACAAGATGCACTCTGAAATTGAAAAGATTACTGTGGTGTACACATTGTAAAATCAACTGAGTCTAGCATCAAAGTATAAAAATGTTAATAGGTACTCAGATTAGAGAATTGCAGAATGTGTAGGATCTCGTACAAACACCTCAATCTGCCACACATACTGAAGGAGTAGTTTCTTCATTCACCAGCAGCACTTTGTATGTACTGTAATTGTTTGTTACATGCTGATCTTTAAGGACACTTAAGTTAAATGATATAGTTATTGCACTTCAAGATACAATGGTGTTACAAAAATGTAAAAACAAAAAAAACAACATTTAAACCCTGATTGGGTCTTTGTATATGTTTATAAGAAAGAAATATATTTGGGAATCCTTTTCTATGGGGATGCTGATTTGGAATGTGCCGGGAACAAAGGGAAATTATGTTCTCAAGCTCTTAATCGATCGTTATTTTAGACCGCCTGCCACTAGTGAGATCCATGATTGTCTTGGCGGAGGTCTTTAGTCTTGCACATTCTAAGTTGGTGTGAAAGGACGTTTTGCTTGATCAAAGTTGGTAATGTAAAACATTAGGAAGCATGACTGAAAACATCCTCTGTTCCCTGGGTGGCATGCCTCGGCCCCGCTGCATGTGTCATTTTTGCCTCCCCTTGGTAGAGAGAGTTTCCTAGGTTGTAGAAAATGACTCAGTGTCTGCTGCAGACAACAAGGACCTCAAGTTGGTTTCTTTCTGATCTTGAAGAGAAGCTCAGTGGAAAGCAACATTAAATTATGAGGTGTTTGGGGCCAGGCGTAATATTTAAAGTTGCGAATGTTTGGTTTCAACTCTAGCGTTGAGAGACGTCAGCATAAAAATAATTGGAACGCCACAAATTAGAACTATAAAAGTTTCATTCTCATACGTCAATTTAGTCTATTCATACATACAATTACACCAAAGCTAATTAAGTAAATGTCAGACACTGCCTTCCATAAAGTCAAAGTATGCATGTCTTTCAGGAGGGAAGGAAGAAATCAATATACCAAACCCTTCAAGTAAGTATATAGGAAATGCATTTTTTTTTTTTTTGCTGAAATGCTGCCTGCTTTGGTTTTGTGGTTTCCATAGTCAAGAAGGAGTTCATACTCTTCAACAGACGGGTCATTTTTAATTCCTCGATTTGATGACATCCTATCAGTCTTGACAGAAGACCTAAAAATGAAAAGGAAAGAACATTTAAATCTATCTGATATTTCTGTCAATGTGAAGACACCTCAAATTATCTAAACCTTCCCACCTTGGAATATCTATTGGCGTTGCTGTGTGCGCATGGACACTCTCCTCCTTGTTGTAGAGCCGACTCTGCGACTCTGGGTCCTGCCCTGCTGCTCTGAAGGATAGGCCACCATCTGGGACGATAGTCCTTGCAGACCCTCCGACTCCCTCATGTTCCTTGCCATCTGAGACAAAGTCTGTCTGGGGTTGGTCTGCAGGCGTTGGAACAGGCTTTCTCTGTTAATCTTCCTCTCTGGACAACTGAAGGTCAGCGCTACTCCAGTGTCTGACTTCATCTCCCTGGAGAAACCATCAGAGGTGCCATCAAAACAGCGGCCTATAGCAATCTCCTTGGCCACCCTGGGGTTCTGGTCTGTGACTGTGTAGATGCCATAGTTGTGTCCCAAAGGATCAACTGGGGCTAGCATGGTGAATCCATGGGACTCGTTATTTTGAGCAACTGGTGGATGTTTGATTAGATACTCTTGTAGGAGGCTGTTGGTGCCAGTTCTGCGGCAGTTTGCCTGTGGAAGGATTGATATGATGGATCTGTCCACCTCAGCTTGATCAAACAACATGCCACTGCATTTAAACTCTAAACAGGCTGCTGACGCGTTGGCCTCTCGCATGTCACGGGTGCTGCGAATGTCTCTTATGCCGTAAAGTTTGCCTTTTGTTTCCCGGTGTGTTCCTCCCAGATTTCTCGACCTGACCATGACTTCCTTCTGTCCTTGGATCTTGACCTTAATATAACACGCCCTGAACTCCTGGGGGTTTGGCCACCAGGATAGGTAGTCTCCTGTCCAGGTTGTCAAATCATTCTCCTCAAAGGGGACAACATTGTATTCATATTTGTCCTTTTCTACTCTGAAGAATCTGAAATGATTGGCATCAATAGGGGCATTTTCACAACCTATTAAACTCTGATAAGGATATATTGGCCCATTGGTCTCATCAAGATTATTTTGGTTTGGCTTTGCCAAGTTGATTTTGAAGGCTGTTTTCTTTAAAGCTGGATCGTCGTGATCTGAGCGCTGATAGTTTATTTTGTCCAAATATGGCTGAGACACTCCAATGATGTTTGGATTCATCTTTGGGGCGGATGGAGCTGCCTCCAGTTCTTCCCCACCTATCATTGCTGTGACATAAGCTGTGTAGGCATCAGGCATTTGGGCATCACAGAAAGCTGGTAAACAGGCCCCGTTGGATCCAGTTATGACACTGTCAAAACGGCCCCATGCCCGAGGATTAGAGGAAAATCCAGGTTTGGGTTCCAAGTTTATCAAGCTGATCACAACACCCTCCAGTTGTTCACTATGTAGGAACTTTTCACTCATGTAGGCTCGGACTTTGACGTAGCACCGTCTGTTTTCAGGCACATCTAAATTAAAGAGCCTTCGCTCTCTGATCTCCATGTTGCCTATGAGGAATGTGCGGTCCTCTCGCTTGCTCCGCCCATGACCACCAGTAGTTGTGGTGTAGGAGAAGTTACTCTCTTCTTCCCAGACTCCTGTGTCTGGGTTTAAAGACCACAGTTTCATTTTGGGAATGTGCTCTTGCATTTTAACGTGTTGTGTGTCGAGAAAGACTTGAACAGCTCCAGCTCCAAGTACCTCTTTGTTGGTCTCATCTCTGAAGTCAACAGAGAACATGCCATAGGTCCTCAAAGGGAGCATGTCACCCTCATCATCCACAAAGTTGAGATCGCCAGGGGCGGCGGCCGCTGTGGTAATATTTCTTGGATCAATGAATGTGACGCTGGCTTTCACAGTTCCCTCATATATTTCACCATTGTCCTTGTGGAAGGAGTTGGGAGGAATAACCAAGTGACCAATGGGGTCTTCTCCTTTGAAATCCCCTAGGTTTATGGAGTTGGACTCTCCTGCATTGATATCAATTGCTGCCTGCTTTCTCATTACCTTCACATCATGGTAAATGGACCCACCTTTCTTATCAAGGATGAACACCTTAGGAGTGTCAATGCATTTCTCAGAAGGGTCAACAAAATTTACCACTAATCTCTGTGTATCAGGAGTAATGTGCAATGTGAAACCTCCTTGGTATCCAGTGGTGCCCACCCTCTCTTTACCAATGTAGATGTGCCCAAAACGCAGAGGCTCATCATTGTCAGCTGTGACCACTCTGCCACGAACCAGCACAGTGGGTTGCAAACACTTCTGACAGCTGCACTGTGTCACAGCTCGGATAGGGAGGCTGTAGCTCCCACAGTCAATAATTCGACTCTCCATATTTTGGACCCCGCAGCAGAAGCTAGTATCATCACTGCAGCGCATATCAAAGTCTAAAGAGCCAGAACATTTGTTGTGAGGGCAGCGACCAGCATTGTAGTGCATGGAGTCTGTCCCAGGTTGAACACAGTCCATCGGGAGTCTGATGAGGTGCGTTTCAGGGTTTGAATTGCATGCTGTCTTTCCTTTTGCTGTGAATTAGACAATACATTTTATTAGGCTGATAATGACACAACACCAAAAAAATTGCCATGATATACATAAAACACAAAAAGCTTTTTCTTAGTGCAAAGCATAATACAGGCTTGCCATTTGGAAGATGTAATTGCTAAAGTTCTACTTTCTTGTAGATCTTAAAAGTGTGTCAAATCTGTTAGATTTTAATTATAAAATTGTGGGGTACTAGATAATTGTATACGAATGCATGAGTGAAATAGGAAGGTGTATAGTGAATAAATTGGAACTTGCCAATTGAGTATTTTAAAGGAATTATTTCTGCCATTCTTTTCTCACACATGGTTGGACATAAATTATTCATTCACACACGCAATGTCTGCATGGCACAAAAATACAAGTGAGTGGCCAAGTTGGACGGTCAAATGTGCATGAAAGAGTAATTAGAAATTAAGTTGAGGAGAACATTCATCTACCAACCATCCAGATGGGAGTTGGAAAAAAAGAATTATTGTTCGCCCAGACATTGGCAGAATAATCAATGTGCATGAAATCATGGTTGAGCTTATAGTCAAGCATCCTTGTTAAGCTCCCAATCTCTCAAGTAAGCTGATAATTGCAGACACATGGAGCAGTGTGATGTGTAGGAAAACCATAACGTTACTACTGATGGCTTTACCAACAGGGCTTTGAGTTTCCTTTGAGGAGTAAGAGTAGGCTTTTTTTTATCCAGCTCTGAGGCGCAGGTGTTGTCCTGCACACATGCAGCCTCTTCTGCCATTATGACTTTGTGAGTAACGGGATTAGTCTGTGGTATGGGATAGATTACATTAGCACTCTTCCATGAAAACCTTGTTCATTTAGCTGTTTCTCTATAAGCAATGTGTAGCTTTCCCACAGGGATGTGAAAACATCCCAAATACTCGACTGAATCTGAGAAAGAAAAAAATGTATTGACAATCTTGGATTTCACTTTACCACCGGGTGTTCTGGAGAAATTGGATTGTAGGTTTTACAGTTTCTAGAGCCATTTCACACAATAAAGCAGCGTAGGAAGCTGTAGCTTCAACCAATGTCAACATAATAAAAATGTACTGCTACAAGCACTGCCAGATTGTGCATGCCCTGTTTATTTTATTTTATTTACTTTGCCTGTAATGTTTTTTTTCCCAATGACAGAGAGTCTATTAACTGACTTGTCTCCCTCCCTCAGTTGTAGGACACTGTGGTTTTGTTTGAATCCTCTTTATGCATGGACATGGATTATGGATGACTCGGTTGGAGCTTAGCGCTGACATTCCTCTTAAAGTGTGTATTCAAGCTCCGAAGCAGCTGCTCTTTATCCAGTAAAATATATTGTGGTTGTTTGCTTTTTGTCAGTGGTTTTACTGTGTAGAACATTGACTAAACACGTCATGTCAAACGCACCGGGATAGCAGCCATCCTGAGCTATAATCCCTGTGTGCCGCTATCCTCATAGTGAATTATTTTCTCTCCAGGCTGATGATGATGAATTACAGTTTACATGACATCACTGTGTTGATGAATAGAAGGTTTTTTTGTGTCTTTTTGACTTTGAACAAACATAGACCAAATAGTTCCACATTTTTCTCCCCAACATATTTTCAGTAAGAGAACCAAGACTACAGTATACTGTACATACCGATCACTGTGAGAAGGGCTGGAGAGGACTTGATGCTGCCTGCAGAGCTGCTAGTCTTGCAGTAGTACTGCCCAGACTGCTCCGGCTTCAGGTCCCACAGTACAAGGTCTTCCTCATACTTGTACACTTTCCTGTCCAGCAGAGTGCCATTGTGGAACCTTGAGAAGTAGTTAAAGAAGTAACACTTAAATATAAATATGTAATTTATTCTAAAAATCTGATTTGATTTTTAGAGCTGAACAATACACCAAATAACTGTCTAATGCCCGACAAGTGGCATAGCCACTTAGGGAAATGGAATGAGGGCTAGAAAATAAATACATTAGAAATACATACTGTTACAGTAGAAACGCATACAGATTCTTCTTTATTTTCCCTACATTTATACGATTGATACTGATACTGTCTTGATTCAGTCTCAATGTTCTCATCAGTTTTTCAGCTGCAGCAGGCAGATGTTTTCCACAACTGCATGCTTATTGCACATCAACAGACAGCAGATGGGATAAAGCCACTAACTGGGGAACATAAGGGAGTATTCAGCAGCTGCATAGCCATTTTTATCACGGCCAGTTAAAGACCAAAACCATGTTACAAGTAACTGATTAATGCTTCTTGGACTGGATTTTTAGGGACCTCCAAATATAAATTTCCAAATATGTCAAAGTAATCACACACTGTTGCTAGCTGTTTCTGTGCTTAATAGTGTACCAGCACTTTTCCTCTCACCAGTAGTATTTGTCAGGTTTTGGTGATCCCGTTGCCTTGCAGCAAAACATCACCCGTCCTCCTTCATAACGCATTTTGTCCTCTGGGTGCTTCACAATGTACGGCTTTTCTGTGGAAAGTAGAAAGAGCATAAAAAACTTTCCTCTTACTGTTGTTTATGGTGCTGCACTTTGGAGACCTCATAAAACTCAAACGTTTTTTCTCACATTGGTCCCTGTGCTTATGAAAAATTACTGTTTGAGGGGATTACTTTTTCAAAATTGACACAGGCATATATTTATTTGGTCTCCATGCAACTAAGCAAGTAAGTGCTCCAGACAATGTGAAGTCTGTTTATGTTATGTAGCTTTGTCAATTTCCTGTTTTCTACAGTCCGAGAATATGATTGAAGGATTTACTGGCCCTGTGGAAGGATAATAATTGGGATCAATAAATATCTATCTATCTATCTATCTATCTATCTATCTATCTATCTATCTATCTAATGAGAATCAGGAAACTCTTACTTGACAAAGAAAAATACATTGCCAACAATATCTTCAATTATTACAAAATTATACCACAAACTTGCTTTATGTTTGGTTTGATTGAAAAGCCACAGACATTAATAAAAATGACATGCTTTTTTATTCTTAATCTGTTTTTATTAGCTCTTACCAGCTGATTTGAGGACAGCCCGTACCCATGACAACCCTGTGGTGTTAATGGTGGTGGAGACGGTGATCGGGGAAAACTTCTCCTTGCTGATGGAGATCAAAGCGGAGCTGGAGGAGCATATTCCTAAGAGCCTGAACTGACCTTCGGCATCAGTTCGGGCACGGATCACCTTAGGCTGGCTGGCCAGGGACACCAAGGCTGCAGCCACGGGGACACCAGTCACACTGTGGACTTCTCCGCGCAGCACGTGGTCGTCACATGTACACCGGCTGCAGTCCTCACTGGGGCGGCCCTCAGTGCACACAAGCTTACATTTGGCTATGTAACAAAGACAAAGAGATATGAGCACAGACGGATAAAGGCACCAGTACAAAGAAAGACATTATAACTTTCACAGTGTAGACCCAGCCCACCTGGACATGGACTCTTCCCGCACTTCTGCATCTCAACAGGCCGTCCGGTGCACTGAACTGTCACTGAGGTCCTCGCACAGGTCCTCCTCCTTATCCTGCGGCCCCCGCCACAGGTCGCTGAACACGCCCCCCACCGACCCCACGGACTCCAATTGGCTGATCTCACAAAGACACAGGGTTGATGTGAGTTTGGAATGTAATACATACAAGTATTTTGTGTTCAATTTTTGATCAATGTTTACAGAGTGGTTTAATGACAGTTAACTCTCTTGTGCATAGGCTCCCCATGTCATAATTATTAGTTATTAAATGGTGAAATTATGCAGTATTGTGGGCATGAGAAGTATGAGAAAGCTGAATAAATAGCTGCAATTGAAAGATTGCTGATTACAAGTAGCTCAATCAAGAACACTTGAACTAATGTTTACAAAGTTCTTCTCCGGAGGGTGGTGCCTGGAACTCTAGCAGAAAATAGCACGTAGGCATTACACAAGGTTTGTTAAACATAGCTGGATAAAGCAATATGGTATTATTTTATCTTCCTAATTAAACCTTCCCAATGAAGGTCAGAAGTTAGCAGCTCAAATACAGAGCTTGTTATTTCCCATCTCACAATGTGTAACTTAAGGTACTGGCAAAGTAGGTTCTGGTAAATCTTGGGATTCTCACCTGTACATGGAGGGTTAGAGCACTCTCTTCTTTCTGAATGGTGCCCCTGGCATGCTGGCACCAACAGGAGAGGCATGGGCTGGGTGTTCACACATTTCCTCTGGCGGACCTGGATGCCTACGTCATCACAAACCGTGGTTGAACAGGAACCCCACTCGCTCCAGTCAGTCCAGTAACTCTGCACTAAACACACACATTAAAGAACAGAGTGTGAAAGCTGGCAATATGTGCTGCTGTTGGCAAACAGAATCAGGAACAGAAAGTAACAAACACATTATTTAACATTATTTAAGAGCATTCATAATGGGTGATTCCTCCCTCGAGCCAGTGATTACATGCATGCATGGCTGAATGTTCATACTATATCTGCCAAGTGAGAGCTTGCACAAGCCTTAGCTGCTGCCATCAGAGCTACCTGGGGGACACTGAAAGCGGACATGGTAGTTGGAGCAGATGCGGCCCTGGGGCTGTTCCCTGTTGATGCACCAGAAGCCCTTCTCCAGACTGGAGTGGACCACCTCCCCGGTGTCTGCCGCTGCAACCCAGTCTGTCGTGCGAGCCTCCATGGCCGTGGGCCGAGCACAGACCCTCTCCCTGTAATAGAATCGGATAGCCTCCAGGCGCTCATAGTCTCCATTTCCTCCAGGATGGTCGATGTTGAACCATGACGTCCACTCTGTCAAGCCTGGAGGCATGTGGAGGGGAGACATGGATGAAAATCAAAAGAATGGAAGAGAGAAAAAACAATTCTCAGGATCTAGAAATAATGGATGGGAGGGGGTTGGAGCTGGTCTTACATGGATGGGATGCATGGGTCAGAACCATGAAAAAGCAAGAAGGAGGAAACGGGTTGGGTTACAAACTTTAAGAGGTCTGCTACCACCATTTGAAACTGACTTCATGCACCCCAGGGAGCTTCGCATTGTCAAGTTTCTTTCCAAGCCCCCTGGCTTCACTGATGAGGCAAACTGTCTAGTGTTTTAGTCTGCTGCATGTTCTGAAATCTGAGCATTTTCTTCAGGAGATTTATGAGGAAATCAACACAAAACAATGCATTAGCAACCAGCTGATTATTTAATTCTTTCAACAAAGTAATGATGGGAAAACAATCTCGCAGTAATTCTGCTGGTCTGTTCTTCAAACAAAAAAGGGATTTTGAGTCTTCAAAACTTCTTCTCCAACTGCCAAACCTGTCGATAAGCGGGACAAATCAGTGGATCAAACTACAATTACCAAGTTCCTGTTGTTTTGTGAGCTCCAGTATACACACGTCTCTCTCATCTCACAGTGCCTCCCCTTCTACTTTCACATTTTGAACACCTTTGTCACACATCCAGCTCTTAATATCACTGCGGATGGATTCAGTACCTGCTGTCTGTGTGTCAGTGAATGCGTTGAAGGCCACTCTACTGCTCCTGCCTGTCTGGCTCCTGGTCCTCACAAGTCCTGCAGACAGGAAGAAAAACATCTGGATATGAAGAGATATGCAAATTAGGCTATTGAATCCTACAGGTTATGGCCTTTCTACATGTAGGCATTTCCTACATGTAGTTCAACTAATACACGTAGCATGAAGGTAGCATAAGGCCGAGCCCAACATTTGTATGAACACACACATGATCGTGTGCACACACACGCTCACAAAGGCCAAGCACGTTTTGGTATTTCTTCACGGCATGAAGGCATTTCTAATTACTCGCCTTCCCTCTGCTCTCATTTATTTCCTTTTTCCTCCAAACTGTGGAACATCTTCTGCATCCATCTTTTCTTATTGCTCCCCATGCCCGTCTTCTTGTCCTCCTCCAGTCATCCCTTCCATTCTTGATCCATCAACAAGCAGCCGCTGTTGGATGCTAATCAAGCTCCAGCTGTGATAAATTAGTGTGTGCATTCATCTGTTTACTTGATCATCACCTCAAACACACACACACACACACACACACACACACACACACACACACACACACACACACACACACATACTTTTATGCAGCATTTTGTTGCTGATTTCTTTTTTGATCTTAAAGATATATGATTACACATATCCTGCACACACATACAGCATGCCTGAGTCATTCTTATTTCATCTATCATGTACGTGCTTGAACACACAACAGCAACACAGTGAAGATCAGGCGAAGGTAAATGTTGCCTTGTAAGAAAGAGAAACATAGTCAACCTGGCATCCATTGCACATTTGACTCTTTGAATTATGAAATATGCACCATGACATGTTTTCCTTCATGCTTTGAAGTTTAGTGATTGATTTTTCCTATGAAACATAGTCTTTTTTTTAAAGTTTTCAAAAACGTCAGTTGTTTGCTTGACATTTCATCTTCCAGGTTTCAGTTGGGCTGTGGGGAAAAAACTGTCATGCTCAGTGTGTGTGTGTGTGTGTGTGTGTGTGTGTGTGTGTGTGTGTGTGTGTGTGTGTGTGTGTGTGTGTGTGTGTGCGTGTGTGTGTATGATATGTAGAAGAGACAGGGCTGAGTTTAGCAGCACAGAGGCCAGTATCGATCCCAGTCACGACAGGTTAACGGCTCACTCCAAGTCTTTGTCTTTATTGTCATGCCAGCACATTTCTTTTCAACCCTTTTGATAGATTTAGGAAAGAAGGAGAGCAGCTCAACAGAACAAAGCTCCAATGTCCAAAAATGTATTACATAAGTTTCATAAGTTTTATCGTAACACAGACAGTCATCTGACCCTCATGATTGTTAGTGTTTTTATGCCGTAGCTTTAAAAACCATTGATAGTTTTACGTCTGATATACTGGAATAGCTGGACAAACAGAAGCAAATGCTATCACACTGATCTGCTGGGCAGATGTGCCTCTGCCTGCAGGTTTAGTTTAGTAAATCAAATAGTTTTTCCACCCTTCTCCTTTAGTCTCCTGAATCGAAAAGAATAAAAAGAAGCAGTTTTTCTGCCACTGGACAGAGCATCTCTGCTGTGTGTTTGCAATCAGCAGGCTCTAAAGTTTACTCAAACACAAACTTTTTTAAACTTTTCTTACAGAAAGCATGGGGTAAAGGGGCACAAACAACCAAACTATGTGGCTAATTAATTAGAGTGCATGTGATTGTGTGTTGACAATAAAAACAAAACAGCAAACGATTGTTTGTGTTTCATGAGGTGATGGTTTTAGAAAGAGTGATTAACAGAGGAAACCCAGATTAGCTTTAACGGAAGGCAAATGTTAGAATAGTGACCTCAGTTATGGACGGAATGAACCGGCCGAGTTCCCGTGGCGGAATTACCAAGCTTATTTTGCTTTTGAGTGGCATGTTAACACTGTATGAATTTTTAAACCTGGGAGGTTTTATTGGGGCGCTGCTTAATACAGCTGGTATGTGAGAGAATTTACCTCATCAAGAAGCAGGTTTTTCAAGCCAAAGGGAGAAAGGTTAGAACTTATGATTTCCTCTTTAGTTCCTTCTTAAAGTGCTCGCTGGTACAGTATTTCTTCTTTGTCCATGTTCATGTGCTCTGTGTGGGTTTAGTTTTTGCCATAGACACACACTCTAAGCTCTTTTTTTGACCTGCAATGCAATTTAATAGATCTAACAAGCCCTCCACAAAACGTGTTGTTCATGCCCTCTGCATAGACGCGTTTTCTGATCTGACCCCCCTATTGGCGGGATGCATGGAAACGTGGTTTGGGTTCAAATGAGTGTCTGCCCTCCATAAATTAAGCAAGAGGCCCGAAATAAGTGACAGGGCCTTCTAACTGCCGTAGGAGTGACGAGTGCAAAAGCGGAAGTAAGATGGTGTTGTTAGAGATCCCTTTTTTTTAAAGTGAACCAGAAACATTATGGATTGCCCCCTGGTGACCGGCTGAAGTATAGGTCATAAGTCTCTCCCCTCCATGTTATTGGATGGGACATGGGCCAAACTAAAACCATCTAAGTACACTTTAAGTAGTTTTTATCACTCTGATGTTTGTTGGGCAATCACTACTGTGCAGACCTTGGCTTCAATTCAGTGTAGATCTTTTTTACAGTCTATGTGAGAGAAGCATAGGGAGGAGATTGGGGCAGATGAATAGGTCAATAAAACACTGGCAACTGCTGTCTGAACTGTGATTGGCTAGATTGGGTAAACCCCGCCCACTCTGTCGCCCTGCAGCTCTGTCTGGAAACCTGCACGTTTAATTCTCCTGCTTCAGTTCACAATTTTGCAGAAGCAAATCACAAACTGGCTTGTCTACCTGTCGAGGTATTGGCGGGTTTAACACGATGACGGCCACCGAACGCCATTGCAGCAAACCCATTGATGCCGCTGTCGCTTCTACGTCAACCTGAGCCTTGGTCCGAGTGGTTGAAGGACTATCCAATTGCGCACAGAGTTATTTGAACTATGCCCATTGGTCACGCCTCTTGTGCAGGGAAAACACAGAACACACTCCAGAGACCAACACTCAATCTCAAATCTACTGAATGGAAATGTGCTGTATTTATATAGCGCTTTTCCAGTCTTAACAACTGCTCAAAGCGCTTTTACATCTACAGGAGACATTTACCATTCAAACACATTCACACACTGTGGCCAGGGCTGCTGTACAAGGTGCCACCTGCTCATCAGATAAACACTTACACACATTCACACTCCGATGCGCAGCACCGGAGTTCAACTTGGGGTTCAGTGTCTTGCCCAAGGACACTTCGACAATGGCTGCAGGGGCGGGGATCAAACCGTCAACCTTTCGATTGGCAGGCAACCGCTCTACCACTGAGCCACAGCCGCCCTTGAGCTTGGCTTGGTCTGGTGATAGCCAGACTATTGATTGGCCAAAGTCTCCCTTCACGGCTACATTATCTAAAGCCTGGAATTGGAGTCAAGAGGAGGTGCCGAGGTCTAGTTTTCTCTCAGACCACTTGATATAATATGCTGAAAGATTAATATGGAGATTTTGCCCGACAACGCCAAAAATAAAGTGCCTTAGCCCACCACAGCTTTATCCTTAACCACATGATATCATTGAAACAATGACGACTAGGCTCCCCTTATGTTAACAAAGTCATTATTTTAACCAAACCATGGTCTTTCCCTAGATATTACCAAGTTGTTTTTCTTCCTAAACTTAACCAAACCAAATCATCAGATCAGAAAACACGTTGATGTGTCATTCTAGAAGGCAAACATGTCTTGGCGTGTAATTTGGAGCACTTGTTGGAAAATGAGTCAGGTTGGGTGTCCTTCTTCTTCATGAACACAATAATAAACACATGGTTAAGGTTATGGAACGATCAGTGATCCGAACAATGTTGTTAAAAAATGAGAGTGAACGGGGGTCTCCTCAATGTTCGGTTGACCGATCCACCCACACTGACCTCCTCCTCCCTGTGCAGTCTTTGTTTATAACATCACCTGGCTTCCTCCGTTGTGCTCGTCATAATTTCTTTGGTCGCTAGAGGTCGTTGTCACTTGAACCTCACTGAAACGTCTAATGCTGTTCTTTGGAGGATGGTCTCACCTTTGCTGGCTTGGTTTTGTGCTATGCCCATAAAATTCACTTTATGATTTTGACTTTTCACAGCCCGTGTCATGAATTCACGTATAGTTGCATAACGTTTCTCTCACAGTTTCACCTTTGACATGAACCCTGCCATGTGACGGTTATCATAATCCTCAGCCGCCTCACCACGACCCCCATAAACCTTGGACAAGGACACACTTTAGTGCCACCAATATACTAGAGGAGACCTGCCGCTGTGGGCTGGTTAGAATTTCTGTTCCTCATATAGCCATGGCAAGCACCTGAATGACAGACATGTCTGAAACATAAGTACTGGATTACTTTGTATCCCACACTGCATTCATTGTTTTCTCTTCCCTCTTTAAGTCGGTGGTGACAACTGCAAATCTTATTTAAGAGGACTATTTTGGTATATAACAATTTACATCAAACAGGTTTGTCCTGAAATGACGCACTTATAGGCCAAGCTACACAAAGGCAAACCCTCTATTAATAATAACCAATGCCTTTGCAAAGGACTCTCTCTGCTTCACTTTGTGAGTGGGAGTTTTCTGCTGTCGCCAGAATCCAATAATAAAAATCTGTTGAAGAGAGGAAGGGTGGGGGGGTGGTACAGGACTTTATGAAGTTGCACCAAGAATGGTCTCAGTCAGATTAGAGTGGTATGGTTGTGCCAGATGTACGTTGGCAGAGAGACAGGGCTTAAATAGAAGTTCTGGGTTCTGTTTATAATATTCCAGATCCTTACAAGAGGGAGAAGACGTGAGAGAACCACCCCTCCCTCCTCCCACGTTATGTAACCTACTGGACAAAGTAAAACTCGCTGAGAGAACGAGGTTGTGCAGTATTTGTTGATGAAGTCTAAAACAGTAGTATTTCACGCATGAATTCAGTGCGTGTGTGTGTGTGTGTGTGTGTGTGTGTGTGTGTGTGTGTGTGTGTGTGTGTGTGTGTGTGTGTGTGTGTGTGTGTGTGTGTGTATGTGTGTGTGTGGTCCTGCGTATGTGATGATCTGTTTGCCATGTCATATGGAAGCTGTTTATGTGTTGGGCTAGCTTCTTTGCAGAGGTGTGTGTGGTTGCAGTGGAGTCTGCTTTGTCTCTCTGCATATGTCTCTCTCTTTAAAAAATCCAAATCTGATTCTGAAAACATCTGTCGCTCATTAAAATCAGTAATTCTGTCCCTGACATTAACTAATGATGTAAATCAAACACATGATTTAAGGATTTACAAAGTTATAACAAAGGCTTTTTGCTTTTGAGCATTTTATCCCTGATGTTATTAAAAACACAATCCAGCCATGTTGACTTATTTCAGCGTCAAAAATATCTATTAGTCCTTGTATGAACCTCTGCAGCTGGTACAGGTACAGAGCCAGGAGCTGGAAATGAGAGCAGCTGATTAGTCCTGCAATAAATAATATCTTGGGACACCCACACACGCATGTACACATAAATAGAAGAAAAGAAGAAAGATGTGAAATGGCTTGGAGCTTGTCATTAATGGGAATTTGTGCCTTCGCCTTTGATCCATTGTAATCCCTGTCTCAGTCATTGAAGTGAGCTGGCCAGACGGCTCTGTGTTTGGAGCAGACAGTGGTCAGCATCTGGAGAACTAGCTCCACAACGGCCCTCCAGCTGCTGCTCACATACACCAACTAGCTTTGCCTGGTGCTAATGCAACAAGAGAAGAAGCGAAGATTGTAAATCCTGTGGTTAAAGAGAGTAGATTACCGTATTTAAACTGGCATTCAGCAACAGTTGCTGCCTCTAAATAGGAAAACAGCTCGTAAATCTACAAACGTAAGAAGTGTATGGAGAGAGTGACAGAGAACAAGGCGAGGAGCGAGCGTTTGATGAAGTAGGGCAGAGAGAAAAATAGGTGGAGTAAGGCAGTGTGATGGAGTGAGGGAGAGACAGAGGGGAGAAAGGTGGGGAAAGTATTTGTGTAGAAATTCCTGAGAGAGACAGATTAGAAAGAACAGATTAAAACTAATGGACGGATGGAGACATTACTTTAGTGTTGGACTGAATGCAGTGAAAGGGGGCTGAAACCATCAAAAAGGAAAAAGGAAAGAGTGACATGCCGGCCAAGTTGACCGGGGAAAAGAGGACGGTAAAATCGCTTTACCTGCGCCCCTTATTCTCCCTTTTATTCCATTTTCTCATTTAGCCGAGCACAAACCCGGCAGGTGGGAAAGTGGGTCGCTTGGTTTGTGATTATTGCTTCCTGTTTCTAAGGTGACTGCGTTTATGTCTTAAGGGACTGCTGGCACAACGTTTGAGGGTGAAGTGAGGACAAAATGCAACACCTTACTGCAAGATGTTGATGTACCGCTTAAGGAGCGTGGTACAGAGTGTAAAATGTTACAATCCATTTAAAGGCCGGCATTTCCATCGCAGCTGTAACACACACAGAGACCGTCTGAATCACTATGTATGCCTTTACCTCATCTTTTCTCCTCACAGTCTTTAAGACATTGTCATCAGTAGATGGCACAAAGCCTCTGCAAGAAATTTACGACTCTGAGGGCTCCAAGTTTGACAAGATGTGGAGACTATGAAGGTGTGTTCACTCTTTTTTGCTTTTATTAACTGCCAGCTCAATTTTCTTTAAAAAGAAAAAGAAAGAAAGTTAATGGTGAACAGCTGTCATTGAAACAGAAAGTGACAGCTTTAGAAAAAGTGCTGCCGCTGATGTCATACAGGTAGGAGTGAGCATTTAAAGGGGGGGGGGGGGTTGTTATATACATTTTATTATACTTTAAAGAGTAGTTATTTAATTATTATTTGTGTATCTATGGTAATAACGGCTGGTCCTCAAAGATCACCCTTCTTTTCTTCCTTTCAAAGATACCAGATCAATTAATCAATTAAATCAAATTAGTTAAGTTATGTATTTTAAAGGGGGACTTAGGGGAGTTTTTAGCTTAATTTACCTTAACAGCTTCGAAGGTAATTGTAATAGTTATGGGACTTTTTTCGGGTTAAATGGTGGTCGTCTCGCTCCCCCCTAGCGCCGGTGAGCGAAAAAAACACCCTTGCAACTTTGGCCGGCAAGTCTTCGACCTCAGCGTCACAAGGTTTTGCCTGATATCAGGTTTCGCGATGGACCGAACGGCTTCACGGCACTGCACACATACGCCCATTCAGGAACCGGCTAACAAGGCAGCGATGGAGTTTTTTACACTATCGTCATGGCTGAGCCGGCAAAAAAGAAGCAGAAAGCTCGAGGAGCATTGTCGTAGGAACAGAGAAAGAGGAAACACCAGACTGACCGAGGGATATCTTTAGAGAAAACCAACGAGCGAAAATCAAGAAAACAACGTAGAAATGGCCAAAACTGTACAGCGCCCCTTAAAATGGAGAGACTGTTTCACAGTTCAGTTATTGGTCCCTGAGTCCAGAGTGGTCCCCCTTTTTGATTGTTTGTCAATGTGGTAAAGTTATGAATAAACACATTCATAACTTTATTAACATTGATAATGTTCTTTGATATTTCGCCAATAATTGAATCCTAACCCTTACCAATTCCCAACAGTGGTAAGAGCACAAATCATGGTACGGCATACAGTTCACTACAGTTAAACAGTGAAATAAATTGGTGGGGGGGAGGAATGTAAGTTTGAATTGGCTCTTTGAGAGAAGCCGTTTGCTGTGCTTCAGTTTGTCATTATGAATACAAATGTGCGCTGCCAGAACCTTCAGTCCCCAGCAGCACTCTTACTGTCATCAACACATTTTTTTAAATAATTGAGCCTACAAAGGAACCTCCTCCTATTCTATCACCTCATGTTGTTAATCAGTCGGCTGGGGAAATCTGCTGCTTTCTTAACAATAGAGATTAAGAACTACTCAAGGGGTCTAAATAATAACACACAGACACACACACACACGCTTATCACATGAGCTCACCACCAAAGTCCTCCTGCTCTGACACCCTCAGGGAAATGCCGTCCACTAAGAAAACTCTTCAGTTAAGTTAGTTGTTGCGCATATTCTGTGTGTGAGAGCAGTCATACACTGGCCCTCTGATCTCACAGTATGTAATTAATACAAAGGATGAGAAGGAAAATGAAAAACAAATTAATTATTTTCTTTTAGAAAACATTTTTGCTGGAATCTCTACATTAACGATACTTTTGCTGTGCGTGTGTTGTTCTGGCATCCATTTTTTTTTTAAATAGCAATAATAAACAGTTGAATTCTTCACTTACCTTGGCCCAGAGCCACTGAAGCCAGGACAGACAGCAGGAATGCCACCTTATTTAATTCCAACATGATACCACACCTTCAGTTACAGATGATTTCTTGTATTTTTCTCAGATCCTCTATAACATTCATTTAATAAAAAAAAGTGCTCATTCTTCAGATAGAGCTGAGACTTCAGTTTGTCAGGTGTGAGTGGAGATGCTGCTGGTGGAGCAGAGCAGAGTCGCTGCTCTTTTCTCATGTGAGTTTAGTTGCTGAGGTGGAGACTGGAGCTCAGGCGTTTTTAAAAGAAGGGGCATTGGGAGTGCACACCAATCCAGCCCCTCTCTGCTCACCATTGGCCACTGAAATGTAACATCTGGGTCCCCATATCATCTTCCAAAAAAGGTGAGGGTAAGGTGGGGGTAGAGAGAGAGAGAGGGAGACACTCACAGAGAGAGAGAGGGAGTGTGTGTGTGAGTGTGTGTGTGATTGTGTGTTGTTACTGAAGATAAGGTGTTTCCCATTTGTCCAAGAAACAGCTCATAAGTTTATATAATAATAACTTTTTTGCAACAATACTTTTCTATTTCTTTTATTTGTAATCCCTTTTTTGCTCCAGTGTAGTTGTCTTTATCTACAGAGCAGGTGTGTGCGTGCATCTGTGAAAATACACGGAGAAGCTTTTGGATAGCATTATATCTTTGGAAGCTTTATTTTGTATCATGTTTGGTTTGCTGTGGGCTTTTTTTAACATTCAAAATATGGGAAATGTGTGATTTTTTTGAGAACTTTGTTAAACAAGGCAAGCAGTTCCTTCCCATCTTTTCCTGTAAAATACCATGTCATTGTCATTCATTGCCCCTTACCTCCCATCTGTCTTTCTCTGTCTTTCTCTATCTCACTCTGTTTTTATCTGTCTCTCCAGCAGATACAGGACAGTGCCAGATGTTGCTCTTCCTCTGGTTCAACTTCTGGTTCAGTTTTGTAACTTTTTAACAGTCGCTGATTGCGGGGCGATGAGCTGCCAAAAAGTGGAAGTGGCGTCATATAGCATGCCATTCAGAAAAAAACTCCTCAGAACTCAGACAGAGGTGCTTATGAGGTGCAATGTACTCGGGACTTCTTTGCATTATGTCAACTGTTGCAATTTAGCAACGACGCTTGTAAAAAATATGCACAGTGAATGGAAATTAGAAATGGTACAACATACTCTTAAAAATCCCTCTCGGGTCAAAATGTGAAAAAGGTGTTTGAAAGATTTTTTTTTTTCAAAATAAAGGCACTTCTTGAGAAAGATGATCACATACAGTACATTAACATGAGTCACACATTGGATGGTCTGCATCTTGTAATAAGTTCAGGATTTCTTCATTCAAACCCTGACAACAGTTCAGCAGTGGAAAATAACATTGACTAAAGTACTGTTGTTAAGCACAATTTTGAGGTCCTTGTACTTTACTTGAGCATTTAATTCTACTCCACTTTTATAAATAAACAGTGTAATTTTTATTCCACTACCTAGTATCCAACAGATATGGTTTCTGTTGTCCTCGGTTATCTTTGAATGATTTTACAGCTCTTTGTTGTGGCATTTCAGGTGTCTATGAGTTGTTAATGAATAAGTGTTGTCTATCATTTTTACAAATATAAAAGGTCAGTGAAAAGTCCAAAGTGTAGATAGACATTTATGTCACAGAAATGTTGTTTCTTCTTCTCTCTTCCATTAATTATCTTTAATGGACAGATTTATCTTGACTAAGCTACCTACCCACTCATAATACTGTACTTTGTCAGCCACAGGGTAGGTTTTAGTTTTTTATTTTGACTCTTAAAGTACATTTTGCTGATAATACTTATGTACTACTTACGTAGGCTATAGAATGCAGGGTTTTAACTTGTAATGGATTCTTTTTACATTGATGTAGTATTACTTTTACTTAAGTGAAGACTATTCCTCCACCACTGTCACAATTAAGAGTCATCAAGAGCGGAAATAAGTCTTTAACTTTTTAAATAATAAACATATCTAGAAATGCCTAACAGGGCTCCTATAAGAGGTGCTCAGTGAAACTACAATAAGGAACTGTAGCACCTTTCATTAAACCTTCTTTGGACAGACGTCTTTCTCTATGCAGGTAATCAATATGTAAATAAAAAAACACATTTTAAGAATAAGACACATGCAATGATTGTTTGTCTTTAAAACCATGTAAGATCCTGTAAATTGAGAGTGTTGTACAACACAAGCACTAAATCAAACTTACTCCACAAAATCATTTGACTGCATTTTCTTCTCCATGGAAGACTCTTACTGGATATTACAAGTGCCGCTGTCAGTAATGATTGTTCAATTCTACGGGCCACCGACGACTCTGAAGCTCATTACTCAGCAGCTCTCATGAAAAGCACAGACGAGAAAGTGGTGACAAGTCGTTGTTTCCTGACAGGGATTGGACAGGATTTAAAGACAGGACTACTGAGAGCTCAGACATATTTCTAAAACCCTCTTCTGTTCACCTCTGACAGATTTAATACCACCGAGCACCACCAAATAGACATTCCTTTTCACTGACTTTCTGCACCCACTCACACATGTGCACAAACACACATACACACACACACACACACACACTCACACACACACACACACACACACCGGGCATTAGTGCATTAGTAAAGCTACAGAAGAAGCTCCTAAACTTTGTATAAATACTCATTACCTCATCCATACACAGCACAGAAGTCTCGCTTAGTCAGTCTTATTAAAGCCCCGCAGCCCTGAGCTCAATAATGAGGTGCCTTCCTCTCCAGCGGATTATATTATGATCACACCTGTTTGTGGCTTTCATTTCCAAATCAAATCCAGTTGGGAACCGATAAACAGAAGTAACAGCATGTGCTCACCTAAAAAGCGCAACACTAATCGCATGAGGTGTACATGTAACACAGCTAGGTGGCCTCGTGATTAGAGACTATTATTTAACAGAATGAACTGTGTTCAGGGTCTGCGTTAGCAAGCAGCTACCCTGCTGAAGATGCCCGAGGACACCATCACTATAAGCCACAGGGGATTTTTTACTCAAGCTTTGTAGATAAAATCTATGTTTGTTTTATGCTGGTGGACAGATGGTTTTAGTCTTCTTAAAGCACTTTGGTAGTCTGGCCATCACCAGACCAAGCCAAGGTCAATAGATTTGAGATTGAGCATTGGTCTGGGGAGTCTGCTCTGTATTTTCTCTGCACAAGAGGCGTGACCAATAGGTATAGCTTTGATTCTTTACTCAATTGGATGGTCCTTAAACCAATCAGACCAACAATCCAGGTGACGTAGAAGGGACAGCGGCATGAACGGGTTGCTGCGCTTGGGTAGCCGCTATGTTGATTGTAAAGGGAAACAAGAAGCTGCTTGGTCGCTTCTCTGTTGTCATGGTGTTAAACCCGGCAATAGCGCGCCAGGTAGATATGCCAGTTTGTGATTGGTTCTCGCAAAATTGTAAACTGAAACAGGAGAATTAAACGTGACAGAGCCGCGTTGGTTTACCCAAGTGCTACATAAATTAAGTAAACTTGAAACTAACAGAATTTATTAAAGAAATAATATTATTTATCAGTGGGGATGGCATGTCGCTATTCAGGTGATTAAGATGGCTACCAGCTATGACCTACGGCTACGATCCTGACTACGTGGACAAGCAAGACCATCTCTGCATCTATAGCCACCTGTACATTAGAGGGGGCGCTGACTGAGGCAAGCATGGAGGAACATCAATTGCGACTTCTCTGATCCTGCTAGCCAGTGTGCAGGCATCAGTGAGCTGGGTGGCCTCCATGCCTCCGTCAGTTTCCAGCAGCTTTAGCCGTGGCGTCATTTCGCCAAGACTTGGCCGTGTCCTGGAGTGCTGGTCCATTCAACCGGTGACTCTTTTCGTGTTCCTATCTGGCAGCGTCTTTCTGCTTAATGATGAATCAAGCACAAGTTGAAGGGCTCATGGGATGACAACTGCACTATTGCACTATTTGAAGTGTCAAATAAAATTGATTGAGTGTTTTTGTACACTTTAGAAAATGTACAGTAAGTACAATGTTTACTCTACTTTTAGCTATGTTTTTGGTCTCCTGAAAAAAATATATCTGGTATTTTAGTTGCTAATTGCTCCACTATGTTCCCTAACTAGTCGTTAACTGTGTCCATTTGATGTTATTTGTTGATCAGGTGGGTCAGAGAGGGGTTAGATAGAATTTGTTTACATTTTGCACAAATGTCCACTTCAATTCAAGGATGAAGTGTTTAGAATTTGGTGTACTTCAAAGGTCACCATGTCAAACTTTTTGGCTAAGAATTCGTACGCTTATTATGACAACATTTCAAATGTCTAATAGTATTAAATGATAAAGGGATGACCCAAAAGGTTAAAGATCCACTTCACTGTGACATCATCATAATTCTGCAAAGACAGAGGAGTACAACCATGAGTCATTGTTAATATAAAATATACTGATTAGTGCAGCTTCACGTGAAGGAAAACATCAGAAATTGAATCCTTAAAAAGGACATTTTTTATTGGACAACGACTGTCTGGGCCTTTTTTAACAGCTAATGAAGTAACTGAAACCAAATTAATGTAGAATTGCGGGCGGACAAAACTAACCAAAAACACATTAACAGAAAATTCTAAATGGCCAAACTACACAACATCTCATCTCATCTTCAGTAGAAAGTCAAACAGAAGACATGAACATTTTGTGAAGACGAAAAAAATGTTCCATGTGGTTGGCTTCACAGAAATATCTTCTCCCTTTTCTGACTGTGGAAAAAGATATTTCTGTCTTTTGCAAAGTAATCAGAAAACAGTGTAATGCTACAGTTTTTAAAAGTAGACTGACACAAAAATTCCTCATGCCATTCCCTAAAAAGAAACCACATCTTCTAAATATTATCCTTATACTCAACAGCATATTTGGCTAACTTGTAGCCTGATCTACACAACTGAGCTGTTAACATTAAATCTATAAAATACAAAACAAGACAATAGATCAAATGTACGTTTTTGAAAATGAACAGCGGCCACACTGGCTCTTATGTTCCCCATATGTTACAATTCTATAAGACAGTCTGTGCCAGGGTAATCTGGGAGGTTAAGCTCGTATTTTTTCTGGATGTCATAGGGCAGGAAGCGTCCAGCCAAGAAATGCTTCCCCGAGAAACTCATGGCGCACTTCTTTGGCGCTGTGAGTGAGATGAGAACTTCTGGGTTAATGCCATCCTGACTTGGTTCTTCTACGTCCCATCCTGAGAAAAAGACAGAAAGGTGGAGAGGAATTTAAAGGGAGAAGGATTTTGGTAATGTTCAGCCTGTTGTGCTCAAACTCAGCAGGGAGTGTATTTGGGGTATGAGCTCACACTGAGGCAACTGTAGTGTAAGATTTATCCTCCATGTGGGTCTCCATATTTTGAAAAAGTCCTGCCGAGCCAAGGCTCCCAGGGAGCTGCCTGGAGGCTAATTTATCAAATTGTGTTTCTTAGCCTTGCGCCTAATATCTATAATTTGTATGAACAGTTACCTGAGGGCACATCCACACTGGCAATGGGGATCTTGACTTGTTTCAGGGTGACCAGAATGCCAGGGTAGGGCTCCTTAATATTGGCACAGTCTGCATCTGGGCCCAGCATGGCATCAATTACTAGGTTGTAGGCATCGTTAATGAGCTGCACCTGAAGATAACACATGTCAACATGAATGACTCTGGCAAGATGAATAACAGCATATAAAAGCAAATCAAATAATCATCAATAGGGGTTTACAAGTATTAGTAATTTTAGTAGACATTTCATTTTTATCAAAAGGGTCACATAAAAAATTGGACTTTCTTTACTTTTTCATTGAACTAATCCAATTCCACAATTCAAAGCATTCCTAAAAAGTTTGACATTTTAGGCAATGTGCATATTTTCTTTCTTGCAGAGTGACAGATGAGAATATTAATACCACTCTCAGATGGTTGAGTGGTATCAATCTTCTCATCTAACTCTGGACACGAAAGAAAGTGAATAAGCACATTTCCCAAAATGTTGAACTACTCTTTTAATCAAAGAGATTTTTCACAGTTACAAATTAATCAGCAGTGCGTACTTTCAATGAAATGATACAGCTTTAATGTGTCTTTAAAGCAAACTACAAGACCACTCAGGCTCTTGTGAATTGTTTTGTTCTGTTAAAAATGCTGCTGACCTCTGTGGGAAGATAGGAGAGGAAAGGGATGTCCATCTTCTCACACTGAATTGTAAAGTCCTGGTGAAGACTTTGAGAGGAGCGTTTAGGATGGTAGATGGTAGGCTCATATTCCTGTGTGAGACAAGGCAACAGAGACAAACAACAAAGGTGGTGTCGGGGGGGCCACATAGGAGGAGACAAGAATAGAGAAAAGGTTTCGTAATATCAAAACTATTTCAGCCAACACTGACATGATTGGATGTGTATGATAGATAGTTGGACTTCAGTTCACACCAAGTAATAACACTGTGGACCAGTGATCAGACGCTTTGGTGCTTTTCTGCTTCCTGAATAAATACTTCTCTTATAAACTGGAAGCTGAGAGGAGTAGTAATCCAGGCACCCACAGTCTGAAAAGTCTGTGATGCTCAGCAGGAAGCACCTGTGACCTTTACACAGTCCCAAGATAAATCGTAAAACCTAGGAACCACTGTCAGAAGTGTGTGTGTGTGTGTGTGTGTGTGTGTGTGTGTGTGTGTGTGTGTGTGTGTGTGTGTGTGTGTGTGTGTGGTAATTGATAAATATCCTAATAATGACTTTTAAAATGCCAGTTTACCCATTTTTCTCTCACATACACCTATCAAGCCATGCAAATAGGACATATCCATCCACTTATCCATCCCAAAGCAGCAATGGAGTGCTCATAGCTTTTAAACACTTCAAAAAACTTTAAAAAAAGAAAGAAAAGTAAGATTGAATTAAAGCAACGTGCCATTACTCCGGATAATCCACACGACACACTGTCAGCAGGATTCATTAGAAGTATTCTTTCGTAACTGGGTATAGGACACATTGCACTTAAACTGCTGTCCAAGTTGTTAGCCTTGCCAACAGAATGGCTCCATGCTTGACAATGTTGGTCAGTTGGTAGGACTGTTGGTCCATTACTTTGGTCCCGGCTGAAATATCTTAATATTACTATTGGATGGATTGCCCTGCAATTTTGTACAGCCATTCATGGTCCCCAGAAGATGCATCCCAATGAATTTGGTGATCCTCAGTCTTTTTCTTTAGTGCCACAAAGAGGCGTGATTTGTGTCTTTAAGTGAAAAACATTCTGTCTACAAAGGAAGTGTCTGTCAGTTGAGATAGACTGCTGCTTCCTTGGGGATCCTAAACCACTCAAACAGCCACAGCCACTCATCACCTGACGTCATCTCCATTGTGTAGAGCGAGCAACCAGGCCTAATACAGTCAGAACAGAAATGATGTGCGAGACAGAATCATGAAAAGGGTACAAACAAGGAATCTCTCAAAGCTACATTGTGTTACGTTTGCAGTTGTTCATTATCAACATCAGTATTGCCCTTCGCAAACTTGTTCTTTTGTATAAATATTGACCACCACCATCAATTCCTAGTATTCGTATGAGCTTTACATTTGCGCTTGCATGAACTGGGGTAGACTCTCCATAGCCATGCGCCATCTTGAAATTCGTTAGCCGGCAAAAGACATACAGGACATACTCGTCGCCTTTTGTGTTTAGCTCACAGCTGTTGGTAATGGGCATTGTCGCTTCCCGGCCCCAGCAAGTTTGAAGAAGGAAACACGAAGGACTACACAAATTCAAAATCCATTTTCAGGAACAGTCTTCTTCTTCACCCAGAATGAGAAAACAGAAGTTGAAAAGAGCAAGAGACTGGCGTCATCAGAAAAAAGAGTGACCGTTGGAGCTGCATTTGACGCACACACCAAATCCCAACTAGCAACTAACTACTATCCTCCAGACCGCTGCAGTCTCTTTTTCTTTCTCTCTCCTTCCCATCGGGTTAAGCGTGCATCCACGCCACTTGCCCACTTGCAGTCCAACAACCACAGCTGATTGACGGCCTTTTGTACACTTTCGCTTTTTAAAGCGTGAAAGCTACCGTAGCGGAAATACGTACTTTCAACTGCATGGAGAGAGAGAGTTAATTGCAATATATGACCTCAACACTAGATGGGAGAAATTCTTGCACCATGTAGTTTTAAAGAACTGCAAAAGTTACTTTTGACAATTCCAGCTCTGAAACAAAAAAGAAGACACTAGTCCAGCTTTAGCAGTGCAACGAGCACAGAGAGAAGGAGCTATCACAAAAATAAAAAAAATAGACACTTTTCTTTTTAACCTTCCTATGGTGTTAGGGTCCCGACGGACCCGTTTTGAGTTTTAACATGCATAAAAGCACTTCATA
>NC_048415.1:19212678-19231724 GCF_013103735.1 Etheostoma cragini
TAATACACGGGTCCAAAATGACCCGCTAACACTTCAGATGGCAGCAGAAAGCTAACACCAGAGGAAGGTTAAGCAAATGCAAGTCTTCCTTTCGAATAATCACATCATCACACAAGTTATGTGTGCTCTTTATCGGAATATGGTGACAATGGGTTGGGTGAAACAACCTTATTATATAATAAATAATATTTGCATTTTGTTCATGCCATTCATATCATTACTTTGTGACTAACATCAGACATGAATTTTTCCTTCAGTGATTGTCTATACATCCAGCCATCCATCTTCATCGGCTTATCCACTTTTGGGTCGCCAGGGCAGCAGCTCCAGCAGGGGACCCCAAACTTCTCTTTGACAAGCTACATTAACCAGCTCTGACTGGGGGATTCTGAGGCGTTCCCAGGCCCAGTTGGAGATATAATCTCTCCACCTATACCTGGGTCTTCCCAGAGGCCTCCTCCCAGCTGGACGTGCCTGGAACACCTCGTAGGCGCCAAGGAGGCATACTTACCAGATGCCCGAACCACCTCAACTGGCTCCTTTTGACCCAAAGGAGCAGCGCCTCTACTCCGAGTTCCCCACGAATGACTGAGCTTCTCACCCTATCTCTAAGGGAGACGCCAGGCATCCTCCTGACTTGTACCCTGGATCTCGTTCTTTGAGTCAGGACCCAGCCTTCATGACCACAGGTGAGGGTAGCTTTACCGTCTGGGTCAGCTCTCTTTTCGTCACAACGGTGCGATAAATTAAGTGCAATACCGCCCCCGCTGTGCCAATTCTTCGACCAATCTCCCGCTCCATTGTCCCCTCACTTGCAAACAAGACCCCAAGGTATTTAAACTCCTTCACTTGGTGTAAGGACTCATTCCCTACCTGAAGAAGCCACTGCATCGATTTCCTGCTGTGAACCATGGCATCAGATTTAGAGGTGCTGATCCTCATCCCAACCGCTTCACACTCGACTGTGAACTGATCCAGTGAATGCTGAAGGTCAAAGGCCGATGATGCCATCAGGACCACATCATCTGCATGAAGCAGCGATGAGATCCCCAGCCCACTTAACTGCAACCCCTCCCCACCCCAACTACGCCTCGATATCTTGTCCATAAATACTACAAACAGGATTAGTGACAGAGCGCGGCCCTGGCGGAGGCCATCTCTCAGCAGAAACGAATCTGACTTACTGCCGAGAACCCGGACACAGTCATACAGAGATTGGATGGCCCTGAGAAGAGACCCCCTCCCCCTGTACTCCTGCAGCACCTCCCACAGTATCTCCCGGGGTACCCGGTCATACGCCTTCTCCAGATCCACAAAACATATGTAGACCGGTTGGGCATACTCCCAGGCTCCCTCCAGGATCCTTGCGAGAGTGAATATCCGTCGTTCCATGACCAGGACGGAATTCCCATTGTTCCTCTTCAACCCGAGGTTTGACGATCGTCCAAACCCTCCTTTCCAGCAACTTGGAGTAGACTTTACCAGGGAGGCTGAGAAGCGTGATACCCCTGTAGTTGGCAACCAGTCTGCCACTCCCTAGGCACTGTCCCAGACCAAGACAGCCGCTCCATACCCAGAGCTTTCAGCATTTCTGGACGGATCTCATCAATCCCTGAGGCTTTGCCACTGTGGAGTTGTTTAACTACGTCTAAAACTTCCACCAAGGAATTTGACAACAATACATCATTATCCTCCATCTTTGCCCTCAAAGTGCTCCTTCCACCGCCCTATTACCTCCTCAGTTGAGGTCAACAGCGTCCCATCCTTACTGTATACAGCTTGGATGGAGCACAATGCAATGAACCAAACATAGGATCATGTCCAGTTGTTTTAATACGAACAATACACCGGAACTAATGTGAATAGGACGTGTTTATTGTTCTCCTCCAAAATTAGCTTTGATCAAGGGATATCTGTGTCTTCCGGTATGCAACACTGTGTTTTTTCCCCAGACCTAACAGTGGAAATAATCAAACATGCACTGTGTGAACACAGACTTCTTAGAGGGACGTGAGAAGCAAGTTGGCCTGCATGCTTGCAGCTGATCATTCATTTCTATGCTCTGTCTAATCACATTCACAGCTCTGCATCAAGTGCTCAAGGCGGTGTGTGAGTGTTTGTGTGTGTGTGTGTGTGTGTGTGTGTGTGTGTGTGTGTGTGTGTGTGTGTGTGTGTGTGTGTGTGTGTGTGTGTGTGTGTGTGTGTGTGTGGTAATGTAATGTCTCACACATATGCTTGCTTGTCTTCCTGCTGACAGGGATCACATCGCACCATGAAAAACACACACTATTAAAGCGAGTTACAGTCCAAAGTAAGTACTCAAGTTTCCGAAGTCAGACAACTGTAGTCACAGTCGGCCTATTGTAGAGTGCAGTCACTTTGAAAATATTAATAATAAAACTGTTTTGATATAGGACATTTCAAGATGCAGTCAAATGTTTTACAAGAGGTGACAAATACACAAAGCAGCAGGTGAAAACATTAGAGACAAATAAAGACAATAAAATAGCGCAAAAAATGAAAGACAAATCAGTGACTACTTTTTTCCTCATTTATTTCTGCAATGCCAGGGCAATAAATAGTTCCTTCTGCACAGACCTCTAACCTCATCCTTGGCCTTAAACATACATTGTGTCATTTTTTGAGTTGATTCTTAGCAAAAAAACATTTGTTCTTTCACAAATATGAGCTCATTCATGTGTAATTACTTCCACCAACTAATCAAAGTATTCTCGTACGCGTAGAATCTGCCATTCAGAATCATTCAGAATACATATGAGCAACTCGCTCGAATGGCAGCAACAATGTTTCGCCTCCATCTTTAAAATCCATTAGCCAAAGAGGAACATACACACACCTTTCGCTCTTTTTACAATGAGTGGCGCTGTGATGAATGACAGGGGGAAATTACTCACAACTGCAGGCAGTTGCCTGAAGATGGAGGATATTTCAACAATGTAATGGAGTCACCAAGGAAGCGAAAAAGAGAATTAAAACAACAACGCAACAGGCAAAGCAAAAAGATCGAAGTTGATATTGGAGTGGCTTGAACAGCTAATTTTGGGTTGGGCCACCATAGGAGTTAAAACTTGGAATGGGAAGGACTAGAAAGTAATATTCAGTGGGTTGTCATATACAATTTCACTGCTAGATGGGAGAGAAACTTACAATAAGGAAGGAAAAGACAGGGTGGGAAGCTATGAAGCGGGAGAGATCATCATAGTCCATCTAACATGGTTTTAATCAGAACTATCAATGCACTATAAATCTACCATGTCAGACATATGGTAAAGTGTATAGATGCATTCCATGCTAAACCAAAGATCCCCAAAACACATATTCAATATTTCCCTTCCAATAAAGTCACAGACTGGGATGGGACTACATCACAGAGTACTGAAAAAATCTTTGAAAAAAGAAATAAAAATTCAAGTCGGGATCTGTAATGTGTTTAGATAGGATGAATCCTGCCACCAAAAACAATTAGTCTTGAAAATGTCAGTCAGTATGTGGCCTAAGAGGCAGACATCATGGTTATGACATCATATCGGTGGCTGTGAAGCATAAGAGTTAGACGGCTTTAACAAGAGTAACAACAGCATGATATCATGACTGTCTGAGTGCCCTTGCAGGGAGGGTAATGATATAACTGCTCCAAACCGTTTACAGGAGCTAAAATGAAATTCTGTAAAGCGCAGAGGGCCTGTATAGGGGATACCCTGTTAATCCTGACGTAAGTTAAAGTTTTTATTTAGTTTCAATTATGGTGATATTATCTAAATGACTAAGTAAGCACCAGACTGTGATTTACAATGCATCTTGTGTGATGTTGTTAAATATTTTCATACACTGTGGTAATTTACTTACATATATGCGCAGGTGCCGGGCACACACCAAGCCGATGGAGCCGTTTTGATCCGGACCGCAGATCACCAGCACCGTTGGCTGCTTCTTTGCTAGAGAGCTGAGAGGGTAGGCCTGATGGAGAGACAGAATAAGAGGTATAGGCAGTTAAAAACAGGAGATTGTGACTGAGGAAAAAGCACAAGACAGAGATAGAAGAGATGTACAGAAAATAGACAGGGTTATTAATAGAGAACAATGAGACAAAAAAAAGAGGAAGATAGCTGGTCATCACTATGTAGTATTTATCCCTCAGGCTCAGGCTTCGCAGGTCATCCGATCTGGGCCTCTGCCTCTCCATCAAACTCAGAGGGCCTGAATGCAGCATGCCAGTCACACCAGGCAAGGGTAGAAATGGCCCCAGCTATAATGTGTCTTCCTACTATGAGAAAATGTCCAATCTAATTAAAACAACCCTGGCAGCAGTGGAAAAAATACCAGTAGCCTCGCCATGGGATGCTTCCGTAAGTGTAACACACTTTCCGTCGCGGCCCCGGCTGCAGCAATCTGCTGGCATTTGCCTCGTTTGCTGGGCACATATTCCCTTGTAAAGCACCCTGCACCTTCTTAAACGAGACAGGTATTTGCCTGAGGAACTGTTAACCTGAGTGGCTAATTTTCCTTCTACACCTTAACGGAAGTTCTGAGTGTGTGTGTGTCTCAGTCATGATCATAACTGAAAGCCCTGAAAGTGTCTGCCTTCATTTTCCACAGTTGTTCAGTGGAGAGTTTCTGCACTATTACATTATGGAATGATTGTTCATCATTATAAAGGTTACAGAATAATAAGAATAACTTGAACTGAGGGAGACAGTTTACGCAGACTTCTGGAAATCCTGCCCAATTAGATGTGTGTCAAAACACAAGTCGTAAAAACAATTAGCCAAGGTTTGTCACAGCCATAAATAGTCCACGGCCGCAGTTCACAGGAATGGTTTGGATAAATGGCAGTGCAATTATTTTGTAATTGTGGAGCTCATATAAAAGAAAGTACATAACGTATTAATGGATAAATAAACCAAACAAGAAGTCTGAAAATAAAAGGGTAAAAGCAATTACTGTGACCTAAATTAATAATGATGTATGTTTTTCAAAAAGGATTGTGGGGTACAGTCAGCCAGTTACATCTTTTGTTTTGTTTATTGATAAGTAGATGAGCGGATCCTATAATTAATTTATGAGCTCTTCATAATAAAGAACATTTTTCCTGGGCTCCTTATTAGTGGTTTCTCTTAACTACATCACCGTACCATGTTATTATTTTATAAATATCCTATAATCAGGAAGTAGTCACACCATAATTTATGAGTTGTTACCCCTTTATTACAAGGCTTTCAGTCAATGTTTTATTGTGCCCCCATTAACGATTATAGTATATGAAATTACATTGTTTATCCTCGGCCTCCAAAGTTTGGAGATGAGCTCAAAAATTGGCAGAGATTCGGCCACAGCACATAAAATCCATTTAATTCCACTTCCACTAATCTATTCAAAGTTCACATGGAAAAATAGGCCGTTTACCACATTGTATAATTGCCAATAACAAGATTCAGATTAACTGGAGCGATGTATCCAGGAGAAGAGACAGCACCCGTTACCTCCATCATAACCGCTCAGTTGAGAAATCATCACACAGACTCGATGAGATGGAGGAGAGAGCGTTATGGTCACTGAGGGCCATGTGGCTGTAATATTAGGAGAGAGGAGCAAGAGGTGTTGAGAGAAAAAGAGAGACAGAAGTAGAGACTAAAAGTTGAAGACAGTAAAACAGGAGAGCGTCTTTCATTTTTATATTCAATAAAACAGACGCTCTTAGTGAGTTTCACACTGTCTAATCTGATTTTAATGAAATATCACACTGAGTTAATTAGTGTGTGTGGCATAATGTCTCCATCATAAGCTGCACCCTATTGAGGGAAATGCTAACTTTAACCAGAAAAGTCTTGGGAATGCTGAGAAGCTAAATAGCTAAAGCTAAACTATATTGCTGGCATAATTGCGTAGGAAAAAGGTAAAACAAATGAGAACAGTTTGGAAAGTGAGAATGGTTTTAATTAGTATAAATTGCATTGAAATGTTGAATAATACCACTAATGTATCAAACAAAAGTGGATTATATTAAGGTTTTATTGAAAAGCTGCTGGTTGAAATGTGTAAGAAGGTTAAGTTGTAGGAAAAAGTAGAAATGGTTCTTATTAATAAGAATGCCGCTGGAAATTCCACCAGATGCATGTATTTTCACCAATGTCCATTTAAAAAAAAATATTGAAAAATGAGTCATAGTATAGTATGTCGGAATGAGTGATTAAAAAGTTATAGTAAAGTATGTTGAAAAGCCATTGTATAAGATGTTGAGAAAAGTGATAAAAAGTCATAGTGTAGAAAGCAAAAAAAAAGTGATAAAGAAGTCATAGAACAGAATGTCGGGGGTAACACTTTACAATAAGGGACACAAAAAAACTAGATAGTTAATGATTAACAAATGAGGAACAAATGAGGAAGGAATGAGTAACGAATGGTAAGTTAACAGTAGGCTAGGTACTGATTGGCTGAGATTCAAGCACTAATGATTAGTTACTGTTACACAGACTGGTAGTTACTGTTAACTGAATGAGTAACAAATAGTTAGTTAAGCATTCACTGCCATTGGTACTGAGTGGTGATTACTCATCAATGAATGAATAGTTGTGCATTCACTACCATTAAGTAAGCATTGTGCGTTCTTGGAGATAAAGTGAGATGTCAGTTATTAACCACCACCCTGTACCAATGGTAGTGAATGCTTAACTAATCATTCATTAATGATTAACCACTTAGTATGATATCTCACTTTATCTACAGGTGTGAACAATGCTTAACTAATGGTAGTGAGTGCTTAACTAGTCATTATATAAATCTTAAGTAAAGAATATATGTTAATACCAAATAAACTCTAGATTGATGTGTTATCTTTGCCATTATTAGATACCTTCCCCCGCTGTTAGCGTAGCTTTGCCAACCTGTTACCCAATCAGCTACAAAGAACTTTTCAGGAATATACTTACATTTTGTGTATGTACTAGTACATGTTTACATGCTTTAAGGTTAAAAAAAAGGTTTAATTTTCTGATGCTGCCCATTGCTGCTGCACCTGTGGTGCCTGCCTCTTTAATCCCTCCTCCCAAAAAAGACCAGTCGGTTCTGATTGGCCAGCGCGCTTCCTGGAAACTCTGGAGCCTCCGCCGTGTTTCCCTAGTTGAAGCTAGAGCTACTGCTACAACGTATATAGCAGGACTTTGTACCATGTAAAATCACCAATAAAGGCTTCTAAACCAAATATTACACAACCGGACATGTCCTAGCAGTAAAGTGACCAGAATTTAAAGAGAAACGACCAGCATTGGCCAAGATTACAGCTATGTTGCGTTAGCACGTAGCTGCTTAATAGTTAGCAGTATTGCTAATGTTTGTAGATTGTAGTGGAACAAATAAGCCCTTTCTACTGTCAAAAATCACAATTCCGGTGAATTTAACGGCACTGGCAGCCAGATGGCAGACATTGTTTACTGCCGTTAGCATGTAGCTACATGGGACAGTGTTAAGTGGCTTAAAAAAAGAACACTGCAGTCCTACCTACTTGGAGAAGATGACCAATCATAGAAGGCTGACTTAGAGTTGTGTAACACACTGACAGTAAAAAAAAAGTGTTCAGAATAGTTGGAAATCTGAACTTTGTAGCTCACATGGATTTGTCTAAAATATGTTTACCTCATTATTTGAAGTTTTTGGAAAAGCATAATATGTGACCTTTAAATCTAAACAACCACCCCATTTGGTAGTCATCAGCACACTACAACATTTCAGGATTTGCGACAGATTGTGATCTCCCCCATGTAGGTATTTATATAAAAATAAAACATATATGGATCAAAGAAACAAAGATGTAGAGTTGATGCTGTATCAATCAATATCACTCTGTAGTTCTTTTTGTATATTTTCAGCAAAATCCCTCTGATAAGCCCACTGTATACAACTTTTTCAATTCAAAATGGCAGACAGACTAAGTTAGCAACTAGCTGGTAAACACAGTGTAGCTATTTTCAAGGAAAAGTTTTTTCGGTAACACTTTATAATAACTACACGCTATAAAGCATTACTTAAGCATTAGTAAATTAGGAATTCATCATTTATAAAGCATTATTCATACATTTATACCCATTAGTAAGTCATTTATAATCACAGTTATAAATGTTTTAACTTCACATTATTAAGCATTAGTTAAGCATTAGTGAATAGTCTTTATCTGTGGATTTAGTGGTATCTAGTGTTGAGGTTGCTGAATTGTAAGCAAGCATTAATTTATCTACAGTATATTAATTGCATGCCTAAACTTCAGAAATAAAATTAAAATGGTCCCACTTTGGATTGTCAGACTTTATGTGGGACAAATTTCAAGAACACCTGAGATGCAAGCAGAAGGCATTTGTTGATTTGAGGTGGAATAACCCTAAACCAACATGTAGGTCTCTTAATTGCAACCATTCAGTGTCACGTTTTGTATTGTAGATTAAAACTGAATGTTAGTGTGACTCGCAAGCCGTGTGTGTGTGTGTGTGTGTGTGTGTGTGTGTGTGTGTGTGTGTGTGTGTGTGTCAAAGAGTGTGCGAGTAAAAAAAAACAATATTGTGGAACACTAAATTTATGTTGTTATAATTGCAGCCCAAACTCCAGAGCAGGTGGTGGACCGGTACAAAAGAATTCTTAGACAGTTCAGTAAAGGAGGGACCATGTCTGCTGCTTTCAACCATGTTGGAGTGGACAGGAACACGGTGGTGGTCAATGCTCCAATCGCAGAGCTGTTCATTGCTGCACCTGGCAAGTACAAGGAACTCCTTAAAACCACAATAATGTGAAGAAACTCAGCGTGTTTGCCACACAGTGTGATACTGCTTTTCAGGAGGACCAAGGAGTAGAGGACACAATCACAGCCTATAAGGCTTCTGGAAAGCTTCTGCCCCTAAAAAAAAGTGAGCTCTGATGCTGGGGTAGTAAAGCTGACATGGGTTTCACATCTACTCTAAAGTTGTTTTAGTTGTTACATTTTGACATTGAAATGATTTTATATTATTTTTTTATGAAGATTTTATTTGGCACCTCTAAATTTGTATTCAGCCATGGGTGTTTATACTTGAAAGAAATGTATTCACTTTATTTTATCATATATTTGTACATGGTGCATTTTATGAACAGTTCTACAGTTTATCCAGCCGTGATTTGTCTTGTTTTTTTATTAACGAATGGCTGAGATGTTTTGTAATAAATAATTGATATGTTGTATATCACTTTATGTAGTCTTTTTCCCTTTTCTGTTCAGAAGATAACTGATTTGTGTTACAATATCATTTGTAAATGCTTAATGAGGCATAGATAGTCCTCACTTTAGATGAGCTCTCACTAAGTCCTTACTAACAGTTAGTAAATGCTTTGTAACTACCTGAATTGTCATGAATTGCAGTATTAATAAGTGTTATAAACCATCTATGAACACGTGCACTGCATTAGACCATTTCTAAATAATTACATGTAATTTCAACTTAGTGGTTGATCAAAGCACTGGGGGGGGGGGGGGGCCTTCAACAGAACATCCAAGCAACCCTTTGCTGGTCCCGTCACAGCAGATCTCTGGAAGCGCAGGTCGGAGTTTTGAACAGGAGTTCAGAGAAACATTACCAGGCCTGTAACGGTGAGGCTTTTCCCTGCCACCAGTAACATTAGCTGGGGCCTCTTTGAGGTTGTCTTAGCAGCAGCCTTTGAGTTTTGCCACTAGTACATTTACAAGTTGTGCTGAGATTGTTTATATTCTTCCTCAGGAGAGTATAAAAAACAGGCACTTATGTAATAATTCTAACACTTTCCGAATGATCTTATGAACCATTAATAACTCATACATAATATGGTTTGTCATTAAAATAGTACTTCATTTATATATAGTGACATGATAATATAGAAAGTATAAAAATACAATTATTAAGCACATTATAGATGAGCTTATTAATAAAGAATACAACATGTTAATAGTGTGTAGATAATAAAGAATAAAACATGTATAACTGTGCTTATAAATGACTTACTAATGGGTATTAATGAATGAATAATGCTTTTTAAATGATGAATTCCTAATTCACTAATGCTTAACTAACGCTTAATAATGTGAAGTTAAAACATTTAACTGTGCTTATAAATGACTTACTAATGGGTATTAGTGAATGAATAATGCTTTATAAATGATGAATTACTAATTTACTAATGCTTAAGTAACGCTTCATAGCGTGTAGTTTTTAGAAAGTGTTACGGTTTTTTCTTACATTAATAGTTGGTGGACAGAAAAGCAAAGCTAAAAGGAGAGTGAATACTGGACATGAATTTGCCAGGTGGCCAGAAGGTGGTCAAATGAATGCTATTGTTTCTCTGTATCTCCTGGAAGTGTAAATAGTCAAATGTTTGCCACCATGTAAGCCATTATAACCATCCCGTAGATTTAAAATGCAAAAAACTACAGTAGTTTAGTCTTTCTTCAATTGCACTTTCTGTCTCTGTTTATTGCTTCACTTCATGCAACATCCAAAAGAGCACATCAGCAGCTAATGGCTTTTTCTCTTACTGTTAAAAGCCGTCAGGAGGATCCGTAATATCAGTGCTGGAGCTGTTTCATGCTGCTGGAGAAACCATTAGAGCCACACACTGGTAAGCAGCTATAAAGGGAGCAGGCTGAATCAATTCAGGCAGCATTCTGACGCGTTTTTAAGCATTTGTCTCATCTCACTTGGAAAAGAAGCCTGATTTCCTCTAACACCTCTTAATCCTAACTCATTTACTCTGATATCAAGCCTCCACATGGATCACTAAAATGGAGAAAGCAATTAGCAAAAGAGGAGTGTTGGTGAAACTGAAAGTGCTTTTTTGTTTGTCAGTTTGTAGAATGAAAACAGAGAGATTCCCGTGGCATTCTTTAAGTTGATACTGGATTTAATAGCTTCTTTAGTCATTATATAGTATGAACTCACTGGTGAATTACACCCTTAGAAAAAAAGCCACGCACCAAATACCAAATCACACCTGTCACTCACAGACTTAAGGATTTTGTATCAGCAATGATGACAGCTTCACTCCTTTCTTATGTTAAGTTAAATATATTGATACATATCTATGATGCGCTTCATTCCGGACGAATGTATTTTCTTTTAATAAAATTCTCAAACATTTCAAACTGCCTTGCCAACAAATGACAAAGTATTATTTTAGAAAAACAAGGTTTTACGACTCCGTTTTAGGCTAATAAGATTGTTGAAATGTTTTCCGGTGTTTGAGATATTTATGATATTTTTTAAGTGGAGGAGGTTTATACAAGTACAGCATCTGTTCAGCAGGTTTGTGCGCTGGTTGCTTATTTTTATCTGCTCATCTGGGAAACTTGACATTTTCTCAGTTTGCTGCTTATTGGACATTTAAGGTCTACAGCTGAGTTTTACGTATTTCCAAAAAATAAAAATAAACGAACTATACAGAATAGTATCATACTAGTTTTGCATAAATTATTAATGAAATATACTGTGAGCTTTAGGAGGATGAATTAGGAAAGGTCCACATTAAGAAAGGTTGGATAGTGCAGTGCTGCTGCAGCTGCTGCCCCTGTGACACACACACAAACATACACACACACACACCACCTAGAAATTTGGCTGTCTTGATTGTTATAAGTCTCCAAGGGACAACCTCTTTGAAATAAATGATGAAGGCACGTGTTGTTTCAGCACCAATTAACCTGAAACACACACTGAGCCTGAGAAAACACAACCATGATCCTAGAAACACAAATACACTCACAAAATGCAGAAAAACAGTGCCTTTTATATTTGTGCTAGATGACTAAACTACAGTCTTGTGGCTCCTGTTAACTATAGACTAATGCCTTACTGTGTGGTAACAAAAACATCTCCTGTCGCCAATCAGGTGCTGAAAAGCCTCACACTGATACAGAAACACAGTCTGGACCTGGTCTGGTGGTTGCAGCTGTTGGAACAGTGAAGGGATGGCTTTCACAAGAACTGTGTGTGTGTGTGTGTGTGTGTGTGTGTGTGTGTGTGTGTGTGTGTGTGTGTGTGTGTGTGTGTGTGCGCGTGCGCGTTCGTGTGTGTGTGCATGTGCGGCTTTGTGTGTCAGCTAGCCAGCGTAGGTGTTTTTTTGTGGTACACTTGGAAGCCAACAGCAGTAGGCCAACAGTGAAACCAGCAAAATGAGACTGTCTGCATCTCCATCTACTGTAATTTTCCTCAAATAGCAATGATGTCATTTAAGCAGTAGGGTACCGTGGGCAGCAGTGATCCGCAGCGTCCAGGCCATGTTTGTCTAGGAAGGCTATGCTGTTGGGACTGTTGGTGGAGGGCCAGGCATGGGGCCAGCGGTGACTAATGATAATAGAGGGGAAGTGGATGTGGTGGGTTTAATCACACACTCTGAGGGGAGAACACACAGTCTCTGATGCTGTTACTCTGCCTGTCTCAGCCTTTACTTCTTCTCTTTTCCATTTCACTTTCTTCAGGCTGTTGCTGTTGGGTCTGCATGTTTCTCACCCTCCAAGAATGTAATAGCTTTGTTTGGTTAAACAATAATACAGTTGTAGCGTTTAATAAGAATACCTATACAATCAAATCAATTAAGAGCATAAAATTAGGTCCAATCATGAATGCAATAACGACTCATATAACACACTAAAACAAACACTACTTGAATCTGCATTAAAGATTCTTGGCCACAAGTCTGCAGCGCAACAAGCTGCAAACACAATATTGACTTATTATCACCTTATAAAGTTGCCATGTTAGCAGATGTTAGCAGTTGCTTATTTACACATCCAGTAGACAAGGAGCAACACTGTGATTAATTTGTAGTTGCTTTTACCACCTGGCTAATGTATTAACTCTCCTGTTAGCTCTGGTTTAGTCTCCACCAATTCCTGATGGGAAATATCTGGCTTTTTAGCTGTTAAATGCGCAATTAGATTATCAATGAATGAAGCAAAAATGCCCTGTTTCGCCGTTAACTAAAGTAAAAACTGGTTTGTGTATCCGTCCTGTGATTCAGATCCTCTCCCAAATGTAATGTTCTTCCATGGCCCATGCTACACCCTTCCGCCGAGTTTACATGAAAATTGTGCCAGTGGTTTTTCCATAATCCTGCTAACCAAAATGCCATGACTATGACATTGTACAAAAACACATACACAACAACTCACATGATATCTATGAAATTGACATTAAATTGAAGTTACGTTTAGCGGACAAAATGTGACTGTAAAAGTCAACGTGACTATTAAGTTTAGGCACTAAAATGACTGGTTAAGATTAGAAAAATAGTTTGTGGCTTGTGTTTTAACCTCAGTGCATCCATTTCCCAGTACATTCTTCCAGGACACAAACTTTGCCCCCCAGGTTGGAAGTCCTCTGTTTTAGGACCCCTCAACCACCCCAACCTTATCCCGACTCAGATTTTTCCAGTCTAATAGTGGTTCTCCAGTCAGATATCTCTGATGTCTCCGTCTTCCCTGACTGTCTCTCTTCTTCTCTTTCTTGTGTCTGTCTCTTTCTTTTTTTTGAGGAGAGATGTAAAATATATCCTAATATCTCTTGTGTTGTCTTCCCATCAAAATTGAAAAACAACACTTTGGTTATGGTCAATAAACTTCAATAAACCTCATTTATAGGAGATTAGACCTAATGTTTGAGTAATAAAAGAAGAAATTCTGAATTATTTAGACTAAAATTAAAGGAATGTTTGTTGATGGATAATCACAGACGGGAATATGTCAACTTTTAACAAATACTATTTCAAAAACACTTCCAGATTTTTCAAATGCTATAAAATTGATTAATAATGAAAGCAGAGATTTGTACTTGCCAAAGAGCGTTGTGTGGAATCAATCATGTTATTCTGGGTAGTTAAAAAGAAGATTGATTTAGGAAACTGGGTCAATTTGACCCGAGGACAAAATGAGAGTCTAACTGCTTTTATCACTTTTGTTGATGTGTTTTTTTGTAACTTTTTACTGGAAACCACTCATTTGTGTCTGTGCTTCTGTCAATGTCTCATTACTTCTTTTTCTTTTAATTCCTCCTTTTGACAGCAGCGCAGGGTTTCATGTGTCTTGTAGCTCAGACTCTTATTAAACCAAGCCAGTGGTCTGGTCAAAGGGAACCACATGTGTTCCTAACAGCCCTCTTCTGACACACACTCTTGGCTTGACACAGTCCAGACCACAGAGAAGAAGAGTCGTGGTTCTGGACCGGTGTGGTTGAGGAGGGCTGCCACATAGGGGGCTCAGATGTTCTGCCTCCCTTCAAATGTTTGGGAGTAAATGTCACCAAAAGTTAGAACATTTCCTTTCCACGTAATCATTTTGTAATTTAGGAATGCAAATTAGGAAAGTGTAAGTTTCAGCAGTTCTGACTTTTTACCCTTATGTACAGTCAAAAATTCACACCAGAGTCTACCTGAGGGTTCCAATGAGTACTGAGGCCCAGAAGGACAGAATGTGCAGCTTTCCTAAAAAAGCTGCAAGAAAATCGGGTTTGCTGAATGATACACAGGGAGGCTATTAAACAGATTTGCACAGGAGTGGGTTGGTTGAGGCCACCCTTTGATCATACTTTACCTGAATTTGTAACGGTTGTTCTGGATTGAATGGCTTTATGCAGAAAGTGACAGTAATTGGAAAGTATGCATGACTTCCTTAGTTTAGGAATTAGAATATCAAGAATATCAGATGGATCAATCCCTGACCTTTAGATGGTTGGAGGGAAAAGGATGGATGGGGATTATGAATGAATTAAAAACATTAAAAAAGTCTGCCTTGTGTTATGTTCTACCACCTACTTACAGAAGAAAGACAGAAACAAAGGAGATCTGGACAATAGAAGGTGGGCTGACCTTAGTGATGGCTTGGGCGCATGCTTGTCCCCAAATCTCAATCAGCTGCTGTTGTCCAAACCTGTAGTCCCTCAGTAGCTCAGTCTCAATAGCTGCCGCCTCCCCTTTACTGTCAGACACAGAATAAGAAAAAATAGTGTTAACAAAAGAGGTATTGTTCGTTATCATCGTCATCAATCAAAATCATCATCAGCACAACTCTGAGTGGAGGTGTTTAGAAAGAGAATCATGTTGTCACTGGTGTGCTCTAAACCTCATTACTGCAAATGGCTTCACACATCATTAAGCCCACCAGCAGAAGTGCACAGAATTTAAAGTGCCTGTAGTGTAAAAGAAATGTCCTTTTCTGCCTGAATATACTGTACAGTTCAAGTAATAGCAGGCATATACAAGGTAAGAATTATTTGAAATAACACATAATTTGGTGGTTGTATGAATAACACAGTGACCCGCGAGACACTAAAAAGGTTTTTAAAACACAGTAAAATTGGTCTGCTTACAGTCAGACATGATTGAGTGGTTGTCACATGCCTGCTCATAAGCAGCAAGTGTTGCTTTAGGTACGTTTTTAAGACTTTCTGTATATAAATGTCTACTCAAACCATGAGCCAACCAACACGGGTGATGAACTGAGTTGTGGCCTTTACGGTATCTTACGTATGCCAGGTTGTGCCTGTATATGTGAACCCAACCTGATGATGTGTTTCAGCGTGTGTGTGTGTGTGTGTGTGTGTGTGTGTGTGTGTGTGTGTGTGTGTGTGTGTGTGTGCGCGTGCATGCAGGTCTCATTTAGGGATCTGATTCTGTGAAGTCACATCCATTCCTTTTACTCTACCGACACTTGGTGGTCCTCCTCAGTACTGCAGCTCAAACACAACTCTTGGATGATGACACAATTACTTTCATTTAGAAACAAGACTGGTGTCTTACATTTCTTCCCCATTTGCTGTACTCTAAAACATCTCAGAGAGACGTGAGAAAACCCTACAGCAGAAGGATTAATGCAGCAGCCAAAATAGTATGAAAGAGTGATTATATGTTTGCGTCTACCCTTCATTTCATCAGACTACTGCAGACCAATTAGAGCACATGAAAAAGGGGTCGAAGCACTGCTGCAACAGGGTCTGCTCCAATTAAAATCTTTACCTCTCAGAAAAGACGAAGAGCTCTTTGCATAAATGAAAGTTAACGTGTGCCTGTGGGTTTTTCTTTAGGTTACATTTTCTTTTTTGTTTCATCATGTGTCATACATAACTAAATACTGACGAGTGTAGAACATTCAACTACCCCAAAGGATTCATAATATTAGACATTTGCACAAAGATGATTAGAAGTGTGAGGGAAATAAATTATCATTTATGTAGTAACAACGTTGTAGTATGCCACTGTCTGCCCAATTTCAGCTCCGATTTCCAAGATGAAACACTTCTGTTATGTTCTCTCTGTGCTTTGTGCTGATCTAAATCTCTTGGTTATGCTGTGTGTGTGTGTGTTTGTGTGTGTGTGTGTGTGTGTGTGTGTGTGTGTGTGTGTGTGTGTGTGTCAGCAAGCCAGTGTAACTAAGTGGGGTTTCTGGCATTTACCTGTGCCAGTGGAGCAGCAGCCGCTGTCACCCACGGCTCACCTCGGGGATGTTTCCTGAGTCACTGTGACAAGTTGATCTTTAGAAAGTTCACCTTGGTCCACAGGGTTCGCTCTGTGTTTGCTGCACCCGGCAGATGACTGGACAAGACTCAAAACCAATGGCAGATGCTTTCATGCCACATGCTGCATGTTTTGTTTTTTTATTATCAGCAGTTGCATCATATGCATATGCGCTTATCATAATTATTAATTCAACCATTTGTTTACCTGTGAATATGAGTGAATGAATAAAAACCTTGCTGGAAGCTTCCAAACCAAATTGCTTCTAAAGAAAAGCAGGTATGTAGAAATAACCCTGCCCTTGATTTAAAGAAAAAATGAATGTGAAGTGTGTGTGTGTGTGTGTGTGTGTGTGTGTGTGTGTGTGTGTGTGTGTGTAAAGCAGTTGCAGAGAAAATAGGGGCTTATGAGTACTAGCTTGTGTTGCACCTGTGGCCACAGCCATTACCACCCAGCAGCCTCTCCTCCCAGAGGTAGGGTTGATTTCCCCATGCTACATGTGATGTGCTCCAGCAGTGTGTCATCTTCACTGTAGCACTGCTGATCTCAACCTGCTAAATGAGTCTGTTTACCTTACACTTGAGATAAGATCAAATGAAACATTAATGGTTCCTATGGGGGAATGAGGACACTGCTGTAGCAAATACTGGGAGTGTATGCAGCAAAGACAATCATGAAACAATTAAACAATAATGGAGAAATTGTGGGTTCTAAAACATTAAAATGCCAATGACAACACATGAATAAAATATAATGTGTGGATGAAAGTGTGACAATTACAAAGTCTACAAAAATGAGCAACACTAGTCCTTCATAATCAGCTCTCATTCTTTCCAGCATACTGTATTCTTGAAAGAAATAACTCACATAAACCGTTTGGAAGTACTTGTTGTAGCCTATGTAACATCCTCATCTGGAGAAAATATAGCAACATACCACATGAATGCAATGGGTGAACACAAAAACACTTGTTAAATATAATGTAATCCAATGCAAAAGCCCTGCAACACATAGGCCCACAGTATAAGTAGACTAGCACACAAACACGCCAAAATTTACCCTGTAATGTCAACAAATACTCATAACATGTATTGTATAGCCATAGTCTGCGACTGCAAAGCATACTTGTATCATATGAGATATTTATTTTTCACTAAATATGAGAAGGGCTTCTATTTCTCTAACGTTGGAAGACTGAGACAACCACATTCCCCCTTTCCGTGTCAGCTTGCCTTATTTTCTCCTTTTCAGCATGCCCTGTGGGTGAGATAAGTAGCGTGATTTAAATAACTGAAAGTGAAATATTGCAGTTGATATCTTTCCAAACTCATTGTACTACACTTGGCAGGGGGAGCTCTATGTTTCAAAGCAGAATTATATTAATGGATAATTTTGTTTTACAAAAATACCAACAAACATCTGGCAAATAAAAATTAAGAGCATATGAACATAACTGTTCGTCACACTTGAGAATATCTTTGAGCTATGTTTTAGCTAAGCTAGCAGCATGCCAAGCAAATGTTAGCTATCATTCTACACTTAGAGAGTTAAAATAGTAAAGTTTTTCCTGATAAAAGTTTTTCGGCATTGTCATTGTGAGCATGTTAGCATGCTAACTTTAACATTAGCTCATAGCACTACACTGTGCCCGGGCACAGCATCACAGGGCTGCTAGCATGGCTGTAAAATTAGCCTTGTCAACAAACTGAACTGTTCCCTGCCAAAGCAAGAGGTACTTTCATCAAGACACGAAGAAGAAAAACATTTTCCTGGACGGCAGTATAACATTCATTAGTAGGCTGCAGTTACTTATTTTTATCTCGTTGTTGGCTGTGTTGTTTGCACATTGCCTCATTAAAAGTGAAGATACAGCGCTGCTGCTGGCTGCTCCAGATTTACTGTTGTGTAATTAACTAAACTGGGCCCACTAGTAGACGCCCCTGTGTGGATGCTTGATGGGAACTGTGCTGTTCAAATAAAGAGCAGGCAATATTAGCCAGATCCCTGCCTTGGAGAGGACAGGGAGAGAAGAGGTCCTCTTCTCTATCCCCCTCTGGGCCTGTCCTCTCTCCCATTAAGTGTCCACTTCTCACTTGATCTTATACCCTTTTTATTCATACTTCAGGCCCTTAAATGCAAATAAAGCACCACATCAAACAACGTGTTGATAAGAAGGACTTATTTGTGTGTGTCTGTTTCTGTCCTATACAAATCTGTGACTGTGATCTGTGATGTCCATATTCATTAACAACAACATGTTGATGTCTGATGAAGAGGTGAAAACAAGAGCCACACAGAGAAAAAGAAAACAGAGAGCACATGGGAGATGACTCCCCCTGGTTGATTGGTTTTTGGTTATGATTTTGGCATCATTCTAATGGAGATGCTGATGTCCTACAAAGCCTTATAGCTTGGACTATGTTGCAATTAAACAAGATTAGCAGCAGGCTTTCCCAGGTGTGTTTTGTGTGTCGTGTATGTGTGTGTGTGTGTGTGTGTGTGTGTGTGTGTGTGTGTGTGTGTGTGTGTGTGTGTGT
>NC_048415.1:19231734-19277902 GCF_013103735.1 Etheostoma cragini
GTGTGTGGTTGTGTGTGTGTGTGTGTGTGTGTGTGTGTGTGTGTGTCATCTAATTTAACAAGTGTCATCCAAAGACACCTTTCATCATCAGTCAAGCCTCCTGGAGTGTGTCTCTAGGAAGTCCTGCGGCATTCAGCTAAAAGCCGATGGAAATGGTAGTGCAACAGAGAAATGTAGGATGGTTCAGATCTAAATTACTTAAAATTCAGAGAACAAACATCTATCTTTGTTGATAAAAATGAGAATAAAATTAAAAGGGTTTTTGAAGAAGGCAACAAAGGGAATAACAGCCAACAGAGACACATCGGAGGGAAAAAAATTGCATGCAATGACACAAGCGTGCACTTTAAACAATGAAGTTACTCGAGCAAAACAAAAGAAACATCAGGTTGTTACACAAATGAAAGGAACAATGCCTTACAGTATATGAGTTTATGTCTGAATGTGTTGGTTATGTACGTGTTTCTTTTCTGTCTTTGCTATTTGAACAAATAGCACATGCAGTGTGGATAGCAAAGTATTACCATGTTCCAGCTGAGATTACTACAATCTTGGAATAATCAGTATGATCATATTATTGCTGGCCCAAACCACAAGCGAGCAGGAGTTAATATGAGGTGTTTACGGTTCCCTCTGCATAATTTGATGATGGGCGGGTGGATCAGGTGCCCAGTAGTGGGAGTGTCTCAAAAACACCCTCAGCTGGTAGATCGGAGCTGGCCTTGTGCCTCCATATGGTCTCATTCTAACTGCCCAGCATGAGCCCCTTCATGCTGCTCAATTCTTATCAAATCAGGATGGCATGATTCACTTTCTTTCAAGTCTCCTTTGGCAATAATTTAGGTGTGGCTGTGTGTGTGTGTTTGTGTGTGTGTGTGTGTGTGTGTGTTTGTTTGAGAGAGAAAGAGAGAGAAGAAAGAAAGAGTAGGAGAGAGAGAGAGAGAGAGAGAGAGAGAGAGAGAGAGAGAGAAAGGGAGTCACATCCATGTGATCGACGGGGGCATCATTCTTTTAAATCAAGCTTAATCAGTTTAGCTGTCTGCTCATGTTCCTCATATCCTGTACGACGAGACAGACATTCCTTAGATAATCTCAATCAGTGGCTCCTGCATCTTGCTCTCATAACTCATTTCATTTCCCAGCCATAAACATGGATCATATTTACCTAAAGCCACAGGTGTTGGCAAGCTCATTTCAGAGTTATATTTCCTGTGAGTGTGTGTTCTTGTGAGCTAAAAATGTCCATCCATGAGTCATGTCTACTCCATTATTTCATTTTAGACGGTATGCATTGCAAAAGGAGGACTTTTGTCTAGATGGAGGAGCACCCACACCCACCCCCACATGCTCAAACACAGAGATGCACAAGACACACATGAGAGGGGCACACCTAATTTAAATTACAGGTTACATAATCCCATGACCCTACCAGTGGCCTTTAATCCTTTGACCCAGTTGTCCAGTCTATCCATATAAAATCCGGGGGCTGAGGGCCATTAGAAACACCAAATGTGAGGCGTAAGTTGTCACATGCAATACATTTCCACGAGACATGGTCTTGTCCTCCAGCTACTGAAGGCAAACAGAATGCCTAACGCAATTTATAAGGCCGCCAGCCAGGACACGACCAACTGATGATCTATCTGTGTTACCAAGTGACCTGAAGTTTAATGACAACAATGTATCAGTGCTTTGTGCTTCAGGAGGAACAGCTTGTCTTTGGTGAGAAATGTGGCCTGGCTGTGGTCATATTTGAATCTGTCTGTCTCTCTACCTCCAGATAGATCCATTTTATACCTTACTTAAAACAGTTTGCTTTTCTACTCAATATAAAAATCCCGTAATGTTTTTTTGCAGCCAGCAGATGATGGTTTAACTTAAAGGTAAACCTCATTTTCTCCCCCAGTGTGCCCCTTATGGACAGCCCTGGTGCCATAGCAACCACGCTCCAAGAGTTATGTGACCCCACATAATGAGCACGATGGAGAAAAAGAGCTCAGTATGCCACTTTATGTCCAAACAGTAGCTGAGCCAAAAAAGACAACCCAGTTTAGCATCCACCAGTTCAACTTGCTTGCATGCATGAGTGAAATTGCATCTTTGGTTGGTTTCCCTTAGATCAAAAATGGGGTCGAATTCATCAACAATGACCTCCAAAAGGGATTGGAGCTCTGGTTGGACTGTAAATTGTTTTCCTGTCTGGTTGTGAGAACTTTAATCTAAGAAGAATTGACTTAATCTTTTTTTTTTTTTTTTCCTGATTGTGACAAATTTCACAGAGAAGGCTTCTGCTATGCCTGTAACACAACACCAAAGCACAGGGACAAAGGTACAGTCCTTCATTGGCTTCCAACCCAAATAAACTAAGGCCACATCTATTGGTACCAGAAAGTAACATTTGGACCCCTCTTTACATTACCCCCACTGTATTTCCATGAAGCTCAAAAGTACACATTTGAACAGAATTTCTCATAGGCAATGTAAGCCATTTTCTCAAATGCTCTCCAGACAATGTTAGGAGAACCAGATGCGGACATTGTCTGGAGGTTCCCTTTCACACATACAGCATGTGAGATTGTCTGTGCCAGATGCATTCTAACTTACTAGAAATACTGTTTGGTTTAGGCGAGGGGTAAAGCGTGCAGGAGGAAGGACATGACGCAGATAACCAACAAAGTCTCTTGCCGTTCCTTGAATTTCTCTGACGATTTCAGCGTTGGCCTTTACCAACAGAAGTTCCCTAAGCTCGTCTCTCCAGTTAGACATTTTCTAGGCTTCTCTGACCTAAGGCCTGTACTACGAAGCAAGATTTGGTTAACTGGGTAACTTCAAGTTCAACCCAGGGTTTTCTTTATCACAACGGTGGATCACTTGTTGATCACTCTTGAATCTTAGCAGAAAAAAACAGCATTTCCATAGCCACAACTGGGTGCTCAAAGCATTCTCTAAAATGGTGGAACGATGGGTATTAAATGTGTGGAACACAGAGTGATGCAGTACGATTGATATTGTTGAAAACCCTTTATCGCTTTATGAGGCTGTAATAAAAGTGGAAATGAGAACATGAGCTGTAAGAGAGAGGTTGAAGCTATTATGGCAACATAACAAAAATAAGTGAAGAATAGATGGTGGAGGTGGAGAGGCTCCAGACAAGAGGAAAAGAGGAGAATAAAACAACACAGCATAATTAGAACTGCCACCAACGGCAATGCTGAGATGTACAAAGGAACAAGTCAGACTAATAAAACCCTGCCATAAAGAGGACAGTCTTCCTTCCGCTCTCTGCTGTTTGCGGCTAAATAAATACTTTTCTCCAAGGCTGTAAACTAAAAGACCACAATGCTTTACTGTGGCAGCACGAGACAGCATTTAATCAGTGTCAGTGCTCTATCATTATGTGGCCAATGTTGACTGGGAATTGATAGGACCACTGAAACCAGCAAGAAGTAAATAACATGCTTTGCTGTGTTTTAGGTTGGTCTATAATCCCACCAGGCCTCTGTCTACAGCTTTTACACCAATTTGGCTCCAGATGCCACAGTTGGTTAGTTACAGGACACAGTGTAACAGAGCGGGGGGAAATATATCAGGAAATACAGTGGAGGAAAGGATGTAACAGTAAAAGAGAAGGACGCAAAAGAGAAGGACACCGAACACACACAGCCAAATTATAAATACATGCATACACATTGCTACAGAGTCATGACAAATATGAAGATTACCATAGAATGATTGATTTTGCACGTACACGTGACTAAACTGCTTATTACAAAAAAATATAGGCTTTCACTTAAAATAAAAGACAAATGTTGCTGCATTGCCGCAGTTCAAGTAAAATTGAACATTTCATATTGTGCTGATCAGGCCAACAGTACACCCTTCACTTCTCAATGGATAAACATTTAAAAGATATCGTTTTTGATGGAAGCCACCTTATTGGTATTGCATATGAGGGTTTTGCCTTATTTCTGTTTAACTCTTATCAGATACTGTACAAGAGGGAGCTGAGGGCTAGATACTACAATATTCAGATAGCATTTAGTTTGTCAGGCAAGTTATTATGTCATGCTGTCATGTGAGGAATGAGTTAGTGTCCACATGACTGTTAGTAAACATACAACACACAAAAGACTTACATAAGTAAATATTTTTTTAAATAAAACATAAACATAAAACTGTTTTATGACAAAATATTAGTACAATGAATATGTTTTGTATTAATAAGGGATCACAATTGATGTTATATGAAAGGAGTTGTTTGTAATGATGAAACCATTCGTTTTCCTCCGCTCTACAGCATTGTAGGCTCCTTCAGGCAGATGTTTTCAGCAAAAAAAAAAGTTATCCTAAGCCAGCTGTGTGCTATCTGTGCTGCCCAAACTGCTGACTAATGAGAAGTAAGTGATTAGCTGGTGAATACAGATGAGTGTTTTGCAGCTCAAGAGCCATATATTTCTCAGATAATGCTCCGAGTGGCAAAAAAATAAGTAATTGCAGGTTGTTTGTAACAAAGATGCATCAAAGCCGCAGAAACACAAGTTTTCCTGCCATAAGTAAGGGCGGATGTGGCTCAGTGGTAGAGCGGTTGCATGCCAATCGGAAGGTTGGTGGTTCGATCCCAGCCCCTGCAGTCATTGTCGAAGTGTCCTTGGGCAAGACACTGAACCCCGGTGCTGCGCATTGGAGTGTGAATGTGTGTGAATGTATCTGATGAGCAGGTGGCACCTTATACGGCAGCCCCGGCCACAGTGTATGAATGTTTCCTGTAGATGTAAAAGCGCTTTGAGCAGTTGTTAAGACTGGAAAAGCGCTATATAAATACAGCACATTTACATAAGTAGAGGTTCAAAATAATTCTCTTTGGCTAGCAAATCAGATTTCAAAAGGTTTGACAGCCAGTGCACAGTCATGTTTATTCTTAGAGATTTAGACTTAAAAAATCTTAACTAAACTACTAGAGAGCCATGCGAGGCTGACCTAGTATAATGTTATCAACCATGTCAGACATAGAACTCAGCTCAAGATCATTAATGTGTTCCTTAGTAGACCAGTTTCAGCAGAATGTGACTTGTGACCAGATAATTGCTGACTTTTTGTCATTTATAGTTTAGGACAGCAGGCTCCAAACCACGTTTTACTGTCTATGAAATGCTGTTTTGTACTGAGGCAAAAATAGAAAGCTACGGGTGACGTTGCGATGTTATAAACCTGTAGGGCATGTCTGTTGCAACTGTTGCATTCCCTCTCTGCATCTTATCCCCTGCCAGTCTGATCCTTAGCAGGGCACGTTCATCTGTCAAATAAAAGGATGCACAAAGGGCCCAACAGGAGCCCCGCATGGTTTATGTCATTCTGCCAATTCTGTCTGTGTTTATCAACTGGTGATTGTGTTTTTATTATGTTCTATTGTACGAACAAACTCAAAAACGTACAATAACAAAGACAAAAAATAAAATATGAAAATATGGGCCTACATAATGTGCATGTGCTGAAATAAGGGCCCTACTTCTGCAATGCACAAGGGACACCTGTATTTCTTCTCCAGAAGCTTCTCAAAAAGCTTGTGAGAAAGATGAAGAGTTTGGGTGCACTGTGGGTGATGCTGAAGATAAAAACTTGGCAGGGTAATTTGATTTATTTTAAGTGTCCCCATTCCAGCAGGACAGCACAGGACCCTGTCTCAGCTTGGGTCCTTCGAAAGACTAATCTCCTTCCTGCTCGGTCTTCTCATGGCTCTATTTTGAAGCATGTACCCAGGGGAGACAAAAAAGTTACAAAGCTTTCTTTGAACTTTCGTTCTACCTAATCATCCTGCCAGTGTGTGTATTGGCCGTATGTGAATGTGTGATCCAATTCCATCTCTCCTGACTCATTTCTCTTTCACTGGCAAAATGCATGGCAAAATGGATTCTGTTTCATAGGAAAAGGCTGGTGGGTCAACTGAAAGGCAATTAGATTCAGAACGCATTCAGCACACAAACAGCCGAGAGCCTATCAATGACAAAGTACAACCTCAAACTCGCACTGTCACTGTCTCTCTGCGTCTCCTCATGTTCAGCCAGAAGCCTTCACACTGAGTGAGGTTTTGTTTCTGACACAACAACATCCCTGCACCTGCATGTGCACACAAACACACACACACACACAAACAAACACACAAGGTGTGTATAATTGATGAGCACAGCAGTAGGGGGAACCACGAGAGGGAACAGAGAGCCATCGTATCAAAACTGCCATTCGGCCGACCTTTTGCAGCCACGCTGGCATGTGTGTATGCATATGCGTGTGTGGGCGTATGTGTGGGTGTGTTTATGCCACTTGGGTAGCAGGTGGCTAGGGAAAGAGGTGCGAAGAGACCAAGGCTTGGATGATGAAGAGAGTATTCTTCAGAGACGCCATGAATAAAAATGATGATGAAAGAGTAATAAAAATAAGGTGGAGGAACAAGAGAGGAATGCTCCAGTGAGCTGCCTCTAACGAGAGCAGAGCAGCCAGGCGTTACGATAAACCTGAACTTGACTCCAGATCAAAATGGTGGGACTGCTGTGACTCAATCAAGCAATTATTAAACTGTTCTCACAGTCAAGTGCCGCTTCACACAAGCAATTAGCCAGCCCCTGAGGCAGGGGGTTGTGATATCGACACTCTTGTTACACATGTAACAGCCTCATGACTTCAGAAATGGATAATAAATTCCAACTGCTCCTCCACACTAACCCTTGCCTTTGTCCCTTACTGACAAACGAATCTGTCTGTTAAAAGTCCATGTGTCCAGCTGTCACCTCCGGCTACAAACGGCATTTAGCTGTAATGTATGCACAAGTGGCATTTCCCATACATTAGGAACAGAATGTTGCACAAGCTGTGCAGCCCGGGAAGCCTGGCAGGGGGTAGTATATGAGTGAGTGAGTGTGTGTGTGTGTGTGTGTGTGTGTGTGTGTGTGTGTGTGTGTGTGTGTGTGTGTGTGTGTGTGTCTCACATGGGGCTTATGTGAGTACAGAGCATAGAGTCAAAATGATAGGAAGGTGAAAGACCAAAAGCAGCAGGAGGAAACGGAGGTACAGATGTGTGAGCTGCACGCCGCAGAGGTGTGATGTGGAGGACGAGCCACCATGCGAAGCCGGCTTCTGTCACTGCTGCATGCACAAACACTTCTATGCTCTCGGTCATGGCCAACTGGCAGCCATTAGACCACCGTTAACCATTAGTTTTTATTAATACATTGTCATTTCCACAGGATTTAAAAAGAAGATTTAGATTAGAATTTGCATGAAATAAGTTAACGTATACTATTGTCACTACTGTTGTTATACATAGTAATCATGTCATACCTGAGTGCAGGTTGCATTATGGGACTCATAGGCTAAATATAGCACAGCCCCACCAACAAAACCTTTATCTCCTGCCATTGGTCACTGCAGGTCAGGGCAATTACGCTCAGTCTAAAGCCAAGGATATCAAGAGCAGCAGTTATTTCAATTTAAATGGATGGTCATTATTAAATCTCCTCAATGCTTGCTAATCTCATAACCTCGACCTTGAGTGTGCTGGAGTGTGGAGACAAATAAATTGACAGGGGAACTTTCATTAAACTGTTACTGCTTCAAAAAAGCTCCTTCTCGTCCGACTCATCCTTTCTTCCAGGGGTGGCGGTGGCTCAGTGGTAGAAAGGTTGCCTGCCAATCGGAATGTTGGCAGTTCGATCCTTGGCCTGCAGTCCCACGATGCTCTGCATTGGAGTGTATGTGTGTGAATGTTTATCTGATGAGGCAGGTGCACAAGGTACTTTGTACAGCAGCCTCAGCCACAGTGAATGTTCTATTTATCTAAAAGTGCTTTGAGTAGTTGTTTAGACTAGAAAATGGTTATATAAATATAGTCCATATATTCATTAATAACCACTTTTTAGCTCATCCTTTGATTTCCTCCTTTGATATATTGCAATACTGGGAGTGCTTACTTTAATTTGTTAATCTTGTGTTATCCAGGAAGTGAATTTATCTGGTTATTTTATTTTTATCTAGCTGAACTACTGTGCAGGTAGATAACTGAAATGTAAAGTGTAATCCTGGGATAGGAAAGTAGATAGCAGTTGCACAAAAACACTTAGCAGACGACAAAATGAAATGTCATCATCATCATGTAAGCTCAAAGATAATTCTGTCTTTATGTCTTTAGGCTGAATGACAACAAAGACCAATTGTGGCAACGGACTACAGACCAGGGGAATACCAGTAGAATGAAGAAATCTAGGATAACTGAAAAAGCCCATCTTGACTTAGTGTGATCCGCTCCTCGCGGCTTAATCGGTTGCACGGTTGCCGAGCCAGGATGAGACGATGAAGCTATGTCCAGCCAGGTTTAGATAGCTGGGATATCTGCACGTTCATGGCTTTTTAAAATAGGCCACGGTATAGACCACAGGTTTATCATGCAGAAATGGAGAAGACACATGTTCACACGTTGTACAGAGTGAGCAGCAGCTTCTTATGGAAGTATGATGACGTGAAACACAGAACGCAGTCCGACTGAATGCATGAGCATCCTAAAGTGGCTGAAACAAGTACATGATTTTACTGAGTTGTAGTACAGTCAACAGAAGTAATCAGCCTTGTACGTCTCTGTTGGTATGTATAATTTGTGGCTTTGCATAACATCCTGATGGTAGCATTTTCAGATTTCCCTTGGTGCATTATGTTTGCCTAGCCTACCCCTCCATTATCACTGTGTTTTTGGGGGATCGATACTGGGCATGTGGCACTGAGGATGGTCTTTCAGATCTGGGTCAGCGTAGTCCTTGTTCACAACACTCCACTTCCTTGATTACTCCATTGCTGCCGGAAATTCCGCCAGATTATTTTCCTTCCACTTTCTTTGTGTTGGAATCCTAAACTGCGGTGGATTTATGAGGACTACGGTTAACTGGTCCTCAGATCTCTGCAGGGGAAATCCAGACAGCTAGCTAGACTATCAATCTGAGTTTTCTGTTGCACGATTAAAACAACCTTTGAACGTACACATGTTCCACCAAAACAAGTTCCTTCCCGAGGCTGTTTTGCAGCACCTATAGCGCCGACTAAGACAATTGTAATTGGATTAAAGAAATGCTATGGAGGCAATGCAAGACTAGGGTCAGTGTGACCTTTTGCCCTGCTGAAACTAAATAGGGAGTGGTTCAGAGTGCCCTATTAACAACTCAATTTGGAAGCAAACTTGAAGAGGGGTGTTTCCTGCTCCTGAGTATTGTGACCTGGCAGATATGGTGTTATCTATTTTAAAAACAAATAATACTCAGTTTTGAACTATAGTTTTGAGTTTCACACCGAGGATTGTGTGCATGCCAGAAAGGTGTTTCCCTGTCCATAGTATTTTGCAGTTTTTAATATGTGTGTTAAGTTGCACACTGAGTAAGCAAAAAGAAAAAAAAGAGAAAGGTCCCAGAGCTAAACTAAACCTAAACAAGCTTCTGTCAATACAATCACATGTAAAGATGAAACTATGTACCAAAAGGTGCCAGAGGTCATCGTGCCCACAATCCAGCTATTGAACCAGGCTTTAACACTGATCCTTTTATAGATGATCTAAACAGAGTCCTCCCACCCGTAGTTAAGACATTCCTTATCCAATGAAAAGGTCCATTTAACACTTTCCACATGGAACACATGACCGACATGATGAATGAGGAAATGGGGTCATAATTAGATGAGCAAAGCAGTCAGTGCATGGGATAAGTGTAAACCGTTATGCCATGAACGTCATTCTACACTTATAAAACTGTTACATTGCTGTATTCTGAGGAAAATCCAAAAGAAACTTCAAAACTCAGATGAGGATGATGAAGAGCCGATAGCTCGGACAGATGTTTTTCCATTTATGATCATGGGGGACAATGCTCTGACTGATTTGCTGGCTATTGGTGAGAAAGCATCAAGCCCTAGAGAAAACCCAGGAGCCTGCAGCTTTTGTGTCTTCTGTCAAGCAGACTACTGAGTACCATCAGTACAATAGAAAGGATTACTGTTTCATTATCACAAAGATGACAATGAAAAGGCGTTCCCTGAGATCCCAGAGGGTAGAATTAGTAGCAGAAGTCCCCCTCCTTTATAAGAAATATGATGACTCAACAACTTTTGCATGGGCTGACAAGGGTTACTTAATGTATGATCTAATAATAATAATAATTCCTGGAGAACATTGTCAGAGGGGAGAGGTTAAGGAGGAAGAGGTGGTTACACAGGCAGACCTCAGCAACAGCGAGGCAGAGGGAGAGGACAGAGATGGTCCAAAGACTTTCATTTTACCTGTAATATCCTGTGATGATCCTCAGATCAGGTTTCAGCACAGATTTGTTATTATTCTCAATTCACTTTTTTAGCTTTCTTGGAAGATATTAGTCTTTTTGGGGTTTATTAACATTCACAAAGATGGGATTCTCCCAACAGCAAATTCTATTTTTTTTTAAACACAGTCAACTGAGGCAGAAACTGAAGCTAACAAAACATCAGTAGAACAGCATGTCAGCCTACAAACAATACCGGCCAGTTGATGTACAATCTCGTCAAATGCTTGCCACAGACTCACCACCATATGCCATACCTGTCAATCCTGTGCCCACACGCGTAATAAGTGGAGTTTTACTCTCGACCTTCTATTACCACCTGTTGTTCCCGATGTTTAATTCATCCTGAAGGCGAAGGGATCGTTTTTTATTAGATTAGAATAGATTAGATTAGATAATACTTTATTCATCCCACGACGGGGAAATTTTGTCGTTACAGTAGCAGCATTTTTCATTAACAGCAAAAAACAATAACACACAAACAAGTAAGCACGAAAGAAATACAAGGCAATACATTTTTTAACTGAGCAGCAGCATTTTGTGCGGTAATAAGAGTAACTTTGTATCGTTTTTGCACCAGGATGTACTCTGATTCGATGACCTGCTACTCACTGCTGAGACACAATGTGTGTGAAAAAGCCTCACTAATGCTGTTGGCTCGCTGTGGACATAAAGCTTTAATGTCAAAGTTGCAATGGTGCGAACAGGAAACTCAGACTTTGCGATTCCTGCCATCCAAAGGGTTGATGATGACAGATGATGGGATACAAACCACTAAAAAATCGTGATCAGATTGTTTCATAACACCCTTCTTATCTCTCCTTCTTTATACATTTTTAGCCGCAAATTAATGGTTTCTTGGCTGTCTTGCATTAAAAGGCCTCTTGAGAAATTTTCTCTAGTGTTGATAATTTTAGTGCCACCCACTCTGTTTGTTAGTGGCAGGCCTTCAGGCTTTGTATTTACTAATTAATAAGAGCTGACAGAAATCCAAAAAAACTGTAGAAACCCATGTGCCTTCCCCTCTGTCTGCCTGGGTGTCATTACAGCAATTGTTAGAAAATGCTCATAAAGGAATTAGATTTTTCGGCCGAGATAGCAGGAAAATTAAGACAGACGTGAGCTCAGAAAATCCACTTACTAGATTTTCAAGAAGGAAAATGGCAAAGCCACAGCACTTGTCCATCTGTCTGTCAGTGTGATTGTCTCTCCCGTCCCTTCCTCTTTTCTCGAGCGATTTGCTGGACTCTGCCTGTGTAAACATTTACGTAATTGTCCGTTGATTCCTTTATCTGGTTCTCCAGGTCGCTGTCTCAGCATAACCACTAATCCGGTGGTTCACAGGTCAACCGGGACAATGTCCATCTAAGCATCTGGGAGGCAAGAATTCCCCTGCACCCTCAAATCGATCGTCTGACAATGAGTAGTGGAAAAAGACTTAACAATTGATCTGCGTGCGCTCAGCCTGGGCTGAGAAGCACTGTTGGTTGTCGGGCAAAGAAGAACACAAATATTTTCAGGTGAGTAGGTGACAGAATACTAACATAAAGACTACTGTACTGTTTTCAACACGTTAGAAAAACCACCATGAAGCTAATTTAATTTGCAGCCTACATTACTGCCCTCACTTGCACTATTATCTTAACTTTTGAAAACCAACATCAATTCAATTTAATATTATCCCTCAGGGTATGAAGAAGACTGGGTAAATAACAACAGAGAGCTATGTAAAAGACAAGACAAGCCATTTACATAATCAGAATTCACGGACAGTGTTTCCTCCGATGGAAAACCAGACAGAACCGCAATCACAACTCAGCAGAGAAGACTGTGAATCCAATTACTGAAAATTGGGAAAGCCTTCGTGGCTGAAAACAGCGGCACACACTCACACACATCCCGAAAAGACACAGTTGGAGACACAATACCTAGGGACAAACACAAAATGTTCTTTTGTTAAACCCATATTTTGTAAAATTCCTTGTCAAAGGACACAAATGCATTCACAGAAAGGAAAACTCAATTGAGAATTTATTTAGCTGGTCAGCTTCACAATTTCACAGTCAGTTACATCTGTCTCTCCCTCTCTTTTTGCCAATTTCTTTTCATTTGCAATCATGCACAACCGGAACTGCTGAACAGAAAGACTCTAGACAATATAACTGTATCACAAACCCATGAACCCAAACATTGTTTGATGGAGATTTGTTCAATAAATCTGCATGTAACCGCAAACTGAAGAGTTCTCGGCTAAACTGTGTCACATGTTAAATGTCGACCACGCCACCTTTGGGACTTTCACCCAAAGAGTACCATTCCTTGTAGTTTAAACTCAATGTTTCTCACTTTTAACTAAGTCCCACTCTCTAAAACAGTGGCTCCCTCGATTGCAGGCAAGTCCACAGCAATTGGACAAAGACCCAAAAGTATTACATATTCAAGAAATCAGTGAGAATATGTAAAACATATTTAAACCAAGATAAAAAAAAAAAATCTAATGCTTGGGGGGAGGAATGACCATGAATGATGAAAGAACACAACAAGTCTTGAAAAAAAAAAACGTTAACATGGTTTTAAACTGTAGAAGATACTGAAACAGACCTACGAATGGGCTATATGAAGCTAAATTCAAACTGGGGCGGTACCTCAGACACACGGCCTGAAAGTAATAAAACAAATCACAGCAAAGGCCCTCTTCAGCTAGTCTCACAATGCCGTCCTCCACAGCGCTGCAGATGAGGGTCTGGCTAGGCCACAAGGCATTTCTGGATAGGAGAAAACGTTCTCTGCTTTATAGCATTTCTTTAACCCTTTGTGTTGTCTTCTCATCAAACTTTTTTTCAACATTATTGTCGCTTTTTCTGACAGTTGTTTCACTTTTGCAATGTTGGGGGCACTTTTTTATGTTTTTTGATATTTTTATTGTTGACATTTTCAGCGCTTCTTTTGACGGCCCATTTGTGTGCCAAAAGAAAAAAACTAAACGAAAAAATTTGACCAAAGGACAAAATGAGGGTTAAATCAATCACAATAGTCTTTTGCAGCGCGGGTCATTGCCTCTGCAAAATCGCCTCGGCAAGGAGCGTGTGCACGCAAGGATGCTAGCTCTGGAATTAGTGATGAGAACATTACAAAAAACATAAGTATAATTCGGTTGTTGGTTCGAGTTAAGAATGCCAACACAAAGAAAGCGGAAGGTGAGCCACATCCGGCAGAACCGTCGGCGTCTCCGATATAGACAAGTACTTAAAAGTAAAGGCCTGCTCACGTGTCAAAAAAGAGCTGCTTGCTACTCCTCAACCGAGGCTGTACTACAGCAGCTATTACAAAAAGATATTTACAAGAAAGCTTCAATTTAGTTGTCCTCCTTGAATAAAAACTAGAATCAAACTAAAACCAAAATAACAATAAAATGTCAACTAAAACAATCAAAACGCCGTACAATAAAAACCAGACAATAGTTAAGAAAAGCTCACTGGAGTGGGCATGACAAAGCCCGACTGAATGTGCCGGTCACATCCCAATTTAACTTGAGGGCAGCATCCTTTCAAGGTCTTAAAAAAACACATCACCTGAATGTCTCAGCCAGCCAGGCAACATCTCTTGCTGCGGATGGTTTCTATGGCAACTGGCAAAAAGCTGATGTGACTGACAAGTGGTAATGACAACAACAAAAAAGTGAGGCACAAACCCCCTCTGTATCTTATTGTCAGTTTTCTGGTCCTCACACACTCTTTTTTAATTTCTCCTTGTCTCTTTTGCTCCTCCTCTCCTCTCTCTGTTTTGGTCAATCTGCACTTTTCTCCATCTCCCCACATTGATTTTCCCGTGGAGATGACATAAGGCGAGTTGTTACTGGGCATCGCTCCCATTCTGTAACCATGAGAACACTTTCCTTCCCGCTCACATTACCCAGAATAGCTCTGACCCCTGTCAGCAATTCACTCACGGGGTCCAGTGGAGAATCCGCCGAAGGCTGAAGAGTTAGAAATTAAATAATTTGGCTGTAAAAGGAGATACTGTGACCGCCATTTGAAAAAAATAATTCTATTGTTAAAGAGAATAATGCACAGTATTTAAGTGACTATTGGAATGTAAAGTAAGAACACAGGGAAGAAAAGGCACAACTCGACGGAAGATACTGTGATGAAAGAAGGGACATTATTTACTTTGAGAGGCGTTGACACAGTTTGATAATCACCCTGCACCACTTTCCTTTCAAGATGTTCCAGGCACGACCAACCCCCGGGGAATTGTTGTGTGAAAGGACATGAGGGCCTTTTGCTACAGTGTCTCCTTCATGTTTCACATCACTCCAGTGATACTGAAGAAATAAGAAATTCTGTTTTTCCTGAGACCCTGAGATGCCCTGTCTGTGACGGTATACTAAGTTTGCTGAAACATTCATGTTTATATAGACGCAAATATTCTACTAACAATCAGAATAATATCAATCACAATATAAAAATGTCTCATGTAACGACCCCAATGGGAAGAGACTGGCCAAAACTGAAGGAATTTTCAATCGGGTAGAGATGGGTGGTGTAAACCTTTGATAGTCTGCTCAATAGGAAAGTATTAGGGCCTAATAACCATGTAAACGCTGAGCGTTTTCTTTAAGTTGGAATGATTATACACTTTGGTCTTTTTGCTTCTGGGAGGGACGGAACATGGCAGTGGTGAAGCAAACGTGGTCTGTGGCTGATGCAACTTTTTTGGTTGGAGACCTTAAAAGATTTAAGGATTGTTGATCACCTGAAAAGATGAACGATTAAGGTTTTGGGGGGGGGGGGGAACTTAAGTAATATTTCTAACAGAACAGAGCGTTTAACATTGGGTGGATCTACTTTTCACAGGTCAAAAAAGTTTGTCTCTGATTAAATGTTTTGTGGCATGTAAACACACACCTAAATGAGTCACTTTATTAAGTTAAACATTGTCCATGTAACTGCAGCTAGTGAAGGGTGCAAAGGTCGCAACAGGTTCTTGGTTCAATTTCAAACTAAAAGGCACAAAAGGGTTGAAAAACAAACAGGGCAGGCAGAAACCGGTCAACATGCACCTCCATAAAAAATGGCAGCCATGACTAGCACCATCCCTAGTAGGATAATCATTTCTATCGCTTCTGGTTTGACACGGGACACAAACAGCGGTTTGTTTGGTGAAAGTCCTGTGGTTGTTTGTCCAATCCGTCCACCCCGACCTCCTTCTTAGTGGCCTTAGACATGATTAGAAATATATTTCTGATACATCAAAGACAAACGTTTCCCTCCAAACATAATTGGGAATGCAGTTTAGTTGCATGGAATTGTAATCTTCATGATGCATGGCTGGACTAGGACTGACTGGAATGTCAGTTGTTGATTGCTAGGTAAAGAACTGACCGATGCAATTACACTGTGTGGAGATGGATCAGTGGAAAACTTTAGCTCAAGACAGTTGGAGATAACTCTCCGTATAAGGTCTATTTGTGATTTATTCCAAGGGCTCTAGGAAAGAGATTGTTGCCAGGGAAAGATCAGATGGACTATTCTGTCACTACTCTCTTGACACGATGTGATGGAATATTCCTGCATGTAAAGCCTGTAAAAAGTCAGTGCTTGGGCACATGTGCACATTGAGTGAGATAGACAATATAATAATCAATTCCTCCCATCATACTGCCCTTAAAATAAATACCACAAAGACCGGAGCTCATGATTGATGCAGGGCACTATTGACTTATTCAGAGACAATGACAATGAAGATTTTTTTCTCTTCAGCCGCACAATATATATTTATTCATAATTTTATTTAACGGGGTACTATGGGTATTTGACAGGGTATTATGTTTGCAGGTACATTAAATGTTTTTCTTGGACAAATCTTTTTAATAAATTAGACAACTGTTTTAAATTGTTTTCTTTTTTTGCAGCCAATCCTCAATAAATCTTTTTTTACCTTTAGCCTGTGTCAGAGACTGTGATGCCAATGTTTGTAGAAATGACAGTGGAGCCAGCTCAAGTGTTCTTGTTGGAAACTGACCCTTATTATTGTAATGGTAACTGAAGAGTGAGGGCGACAGGGTCAGCATTCACAAAACCTTTTTTTGTTTTTTTATGAACCCTACCACCTGATCCATCAGCACATACACACATAATCCTTTCAGTTCTCTACATGTCAAACCAACACACGCACATGATGACAACGCAGCCTGTCTACACACATTAAAGTCTGTATAAATATCATCTAAGCATATAAACAAACACACACACACATTCATCCCACACACACACTTCAGCTCACACATCTACGCATCCTGTGAATCACAGATTCCCTGGGTATCTTATCTGAAGCTTTCCTGATATTTATTATTTAATCTGGTTTAAAAAATAAAGGTGCTTAAGAGAAAACATGGATCTTATTTTAATAATTATTATGGTCATCATTTCTATTGGTCATGGTAACATTTCCTCCACTAATGGCATTGCTGTAATCTTGGGAACATAAATGGCAGGAAACACAAGCAGATAGATGAACAGGCAGGTTGACAACTGTATCATGAAAACAAAAACAAAACAGAGATGAATGCACCTAAAATTTTCATCTCAATCCTCTAATGTACACTTTGGATAAGACCTAACGGCCCCATATTGTAAAAGAAAGTGAGATTTCTGTGTTGCATTTAATTATAAATGTCATGAAATGTTTAATATAGGACCTTTGATTTCCTTTTTTTCTTTTTTACATATTTGTTGTTTGTCAAAATGCATTTTGCTGTTCATGTTGTTGTCAGGTGATGTAGAATCACTGACAGAGATAATGAGTCAAAAAAAAAAAAAATTTAAAGTAAAGTTGAAAAAAAAAGTAGTATAAGCAGTGAAACCAGCAGTGTCACCTGCAACATCATTAGCTGACTAAAAATATGTAAAAAGATCCTTTTTAGGCAGCACAATAGTTTAATTCACAGTGGTTAATTAAGGCACACTGTGGACATGTCAAATGAAATAATGACCTGTCTCTACTAATAGCATGGTGCTCTGTTTCACTGAGTCAAATTAGAGCTCCTGTCATTACTGGGTTCCTTTATGCCTCAGAAAAGGCACAGATATCTAAAAGCAGCAATTTAAAATCACCTTTCACTTGGAGTACAATGGTCACACAATGTAGCTCCAGTCATACATATTAGAACCAAACTCTCATTCCCACCACTGAAGAGTCAGGGCACCATGTGTTCCTGCGTGCGTGCATGCTGCTCGCGCGCGTGTGTGTGTGTGTGTGTGATTGTGTGTATTTGTGTGTGTGTGTGTGTGTGTGTGTGTGTGTGTGTGCATGCACTTAAAACAGTAGCTGCAGTTTTGTGGCAGAGTCCAGTGTTTCATTGGGAGAGATGAGGAGAGTGAAGAGGCACCAACAGTGAAAGAAAGAACATGAGGATGAGGAGGTTAGGGGAGTTTTTTCTCTTTCTCTAGCTCTGTCTTCATTATCTGGGCCAATGTGAAGCTAACACTCATTAGAACTGTGGAGGAGGAAATAAATTGACAAGTCTAGCTTGATCAGAATGTGTCCCTTTATGCTCATTCACCATTGCAATAAAACACACACAGAGTGTAAAGACCGAGTACAGGTGAAATAAAAGCGGTTAAATAATTGACACGCTCTAGCCCTATTACATCTGGCCAATTTGAAGCACAAATTATTTGCAATTACCTCTGCAAAGAAGGTTTCACAGCAAGTCGCTCTCTTTTTCTTTCTCTCTTCATCACTGTCTCTCTCATTTGCTTTACTAATGCATGAACATTTGCACACAGACACACACACACAGACCCACTCTACATGCGACTGCTCTTGTTTGACAGACAACTTTTTAGATACGGCTTGTCAGAGTAAATCCAGAGTGAGGATAAGCAAACCAAACTCGCCCCCGCCATTTCAATTTGCAGTAAGTGTTTGACCTTTTTCGCGCCGCTGTCATCTCTCCTCAAACCAACTTGTGCTAAAGCAAGATTAGTTTCCCTTTGAATCTTTCATTGTACATGTTATGTAAAACAAATTGGGGCACCTTAGGGAGAATTTAGTTTTTTCCCGTGTCCCCAAGTATCCACTGAAATCCTTTAAATGATTCACACCACAGTGTGGACATAATGAGCAGGACACTGTCTTAACTCAGGCTTTCTCAAATGGCTCTCTTGTGTTCCACATCTACAGAGGCTGCTGCCAAGAGACTCTTATAAACCTGAACAAGCAGGGTTTCGGCTTTGAGGTGCTCAAGTTCAATCAGGAAGACTTCCTTTACTCACTCATTACTTCTCAACTGTCTGCGGATTCTACTCTGTAGGCGTTCACTCTCAAGAAGTCCAACCAGATCTTGCCATGATCGCTCGGAGCCAATCATATCCTCACTGACAGTTCAATCAGGAGAGACATGTTTACAGATATGCAAATAAGAATTGTTGCACAGCTCAAATAAAACGGACAAAGTCTTTGGCGATTAGACTCCATCGCTATACGAATGTTTCATTTATGTATGTAATGGGGTGGAGTACCATCAGACCCCCCCGATGGAATCCAGACACCGGTGGTGGCGACGACGGAGCCCAAAGACCAGACCGAAGTAGGTTTGGACCAGTATTTCAATTCATTTCAATTTTATTTTTAGTATCAATTCATAACAAGAGTTATCTCAAGACACTTTACAGATAGAGGAGGTCTAGAACACACTCCGGAATTTACAAGGACCCAACAGTTCTGGTACTTTCCTCCAGAGAAAGCAACAGTGCGACAGTGGCAAGAAAAAACTCCACAGAAACCTCGGACAGACCCAGGCTCTTGGTGGGCGGTGTCTGACGACCGGTTGGGGTTAGAACGAAGAGTGGCAATAACAGTCCCAAAAAAATAGTAGTTTGTAATAGTTCTTTGTAGTAGTTTGTGGCATAGCAGGGCACTGTGCGGCATTACAAGGCACAGCAGGACGTAGCTGGGCACCACAGATCGTGGAAGGATGTAACATGGCATCGCAGAACAGAACGTGTAGCGGGACCATGGCGACAGCTGCAACCATAATTAGGAGGAGAGGACTGGAGGTGGAAGGGGAGGTGGAGGGCTGCACTCTGTGCCTGCAACACCAGCTGAACAGCAAGGGGAGAAACGTTTATTCAAAGCAGGGTTGTGAGGCTCTGTTATTGGCCCTTGCCATTGTGTATGATTCTGATTGGTTTAGCAGGAAGGTGAACACCTCCAACAGCTGATTTGAGTAAGGTGGAGCATTGATTAAGAGTGAGGTCTTGCTGAAAGGATTTACACTGAGCTAAATTTCAATCAGGAGAGACTGGTTGCAGATATGCAACTATTATACACGCATGTTGAAATGTACATTTACTAGGATAACAGCTATATAGATTTAGGAGTGCATAATTAATAGTTAGCTCTTCCTGAAAGAATTCACACCGAGCTACATAACTTTAAAATCTGTTCTGCTCTATGCTGCTGTCAGTCACCATTTCAGTACAAATGGATACAATCCTCCCCCACCTCTTCACCAGACCCTTATAATATCAGCGCCCACTCCTGCTCCACATTCTATAATCCAGGTCTTCATCAGTAAACTCTCTTCACCACCACCATCACCACCAGTGTCTGGAAAGAGCCTGAACTAAGAACGCCATTTTGAACCCCCTGAATATACATACCACATCACAATGGGGTCTAATGACATCTGTCAGCAACTATTTAGTGGATTACCATGATATTTTGTACAGGCATACATGGTTTCCAGAGCATGAATCTGAAATCTGTGATTCCATGACTTTTTCTTTAGCGTGACCCTGGAGTTTGCATTTTAAGTGGAAGTCCTTCACAACTATTGGATGGATTGCCGTGGGGTTGGAAATCGGTGGCAGTAGCTCAGTCCGTAGGGAGTTGGGTTGGGAACCAGACGGTTGCTAGTACAAGACCACATGTGGACTGAAGTATGGTGGGGGACTGGTAGCTGGAGAGGTGCAAGTTCACCTCTTGGGCACAGGGGCTCCTGAGCAAGGCGCTGAACCCCTAACTGCTTGGGTGCCTTTCCATGGGCAGCCCCCCCCCCCACTCTGACATCTTTCCATTTAGTGCATGTGTGGATACTGAGCATGTTTGTGTAATTCAGGCCTGTGTACAATAACAACAGAGTGTATGTTGTAATTTCCCCTTGTGGGACTAAAAAAAGGAAGAAAGAAATAATTTGGTCCCCACATTTATGTCCTTCTCAAGATGAATTGCTATAATATTGGTGTTCCCTTAACTCTTATATAGTGCCGTTGTCAGGTCAACATTTCAATTTGTTTAAACTTTAATTTATGGCCAAATAGCGTAATAGATGACATTTAGCCTCAGTGTTTTATTTGTAGTGCTAATAAGCAATTGTTTAGCCAACATGCTTACACCCACATGCTCACAATGCCATTGTGAGAATGTTAGCATTAATGTTTAACCACTTCTGAGCCAAAGTACCGCCTCGCAACTGCTAGCATGGCTGCACAGTCTTGTTTTAGTGTAATGTAATGTGATGGTAATGTTGGCGGGTTGGTCGACAAACTCACCTTTATTGTTGTGATGGTAATAGCAACAAGTACCTTCAAGCCTCAGCTGTAATTTGTGTTTAGTGCTAATTAGCAAATGTAAGCATGCTTACACACTAAAACAAGATGGTAAACATTATATCTACCAAACATCAGCATAGTTGTTGCTTGGAGCATGTTCATGTCTGAATCTAGACAGGCATTCTAGGCACGTGCACTGGGCCAATTTGCTACTAGGGCGCCCAGTAAAGTGAAATCGTCTAAATTATAGACAGTTAAAGAAGGGGACCAACAGATCCTGTTGTTCTGGACGGAGACCAGTGAAGGAAAACAGAAGCAGTTTTTTGGTGATGGCTAGGCGCTACTATGCAGCCTCCAACTGAGCTTGACGACGTAGTTGTGACATGGGCAGCATGTCTGAAAGTTGTAAGTCTTCTGGCAGCTGTGTCAAGAGAACTCTTATTCATTCCCAATGATTAGCCTATTTTTACAAAACATCTGCTATGGAGCCATAACGTAAGCTACAAGGTAATGGAGCCTTTTATACATTGTTGTGTTTCTTTAGAAATAAACAACGGACAAACAGAGTCTTGAAACACGTCAGATGTAAAATTATTTACTGTCAAAGTGGCACCGAAATGAATGGCAGTCAATGAAGCGCCACGGGAGCTACGCTTAGAGAGGAGAGGCTTACCCCTTGGTCTAAATAGATTATATCGTTAGTTTTAAAAACAATTTTAAAATGTAAGTTTACAATCTAACGCTTCATCTGAACTTGTATTTGTCTAAGTATAAATATTATTATATTCTTTTAATAAAAAAGTACAATAAAGTCACAATTAATAAATAGGCTAATACAATAAAGTTTTTTTCAAGATTTCCTGTTCTGTGTGTTAGCTAGCTGTATTGGTTACACTACCAATTTGTGGGATGCTTTGAGGTGCAACAAAGTGACAAAAAAAAAAATGAAGAAGAAAGAAAACAACAAAGAGGGGCTTTACACAGCCGTCTCTCATGCCCTTCAAATACGCCTAAAGTAGATGCAATTGAATACCTCAAAGAATAAATTTGCATAATGATCACATGGCTGTTAAAGGTGATCTTGTTAATTCAGAAAATGTATACATTGGGGTGGGGGGGGTTCAGTTTGCCTAGTGTAATCTTTCCATATAATCCAGTTTTGAGCATGTTAGTAGCCTTGTTATTACCTGGGAATTGGGTTAATCTAACTCTTATGTCATGCTAGGTTCTCACAGTAACCAGATCACTGTGTGTGAAAGCATTTAGAGCGGTCTAGTGTCTTCTTAAATTCTGTTAGCTCACACGTTGCAGCCATACAATGCTTCTTATGATCAGAAATAGCATCATCATCCTGCTTTGCCCCCACTCTCCCCCAAATACTCCTCTTTCAAACACGGTAAATGGAGAACTCTTACAGCTCATTAAGAGGGAAATTACATCCAAACATTACACTGGTAGCAAATCATCTCTCCCTGCATCTCCACCCTTCTGCCCCAATCATTGCACACGGCTTATAAATAAATGCCAGAGTTGTCAAAAGTCAAAAGAATACGTTTGGAGAGACACAAAGGCAAAGCGGGTAAAGTCATACAGCTCGACACTGGCAGCAGCTCAGATATGCAGGTAGGCAGGCCAGCAATTGGAACAAAAGACAAAAATACATTTCTCTGTGCGACGGGCCTCAGGTCTCTGGTGTGGTGGGCAAAAGGGGGAAAGGTGGGCCACAGAGCCGGCACATTCATCACTGATCACTGTCGGAGGGTAGAGGAGAAGGGGGAATCATGTCTAATTACTCAACAGAGAATTGTGGGTACAGTTGAAATGTTGTAATTTAAACAAAGGTTTAACATTGTGCTGGCAGCTGTACGTTGAGTCACTCTTTGAAAACCAGGCTTTTGTACGGATATGTTCCGTTCTGTCCTGTTGGTTGGAGGACATTTGCTGTAATTTGACAGTATAGTGTAGAAATAACTGAACAACTAGGGATGCAGATAAGAATAAACACTGACCTTTTGGAAATGGAGGTTGAACCATTTCATTTGCCCAAATAAACGTTACGCACAAGCACAACATTTTCACTTTCAGAAGTTAAAGACAGAAAGCAGGGAATGTCCAAGACCAGTTTAGAACCACTGCCAACATTTACAGGTTATCTACCGCCTCAGGCGTTCCATCGACTGAAGAGCTTCAGCAATACAAGGTTGTCATAAAATTCATTTTTATTCCAGGTGTGGATTAAAAATGGAGGAATTAGTGACAGGTAGCCCACGTTGAATTATGTGTGTGCAGTTTGTTTAATCTGTTACTCTGGAGGAACAGCGGTGTGCGAGATGAGCCGTGCTTGGAATTCATTTAGATTTTTTCTTTTCTGCCACCATTATCACACTAAAACAGCAACACTGTCACATATTGCGGATTTGGTGAATTAGCGTAATAGTTGTCTGCTTGCCACTGGCAAATACATTACTTACAATTTCTATACAACTATATCAGATCATGCAATTTTATCAAAAGGGTTTCTCCGCGCTAATAGAATCTCCTGTGGATGTGTGTTTTAAAAAATATATAAAAATCAGGGAACTTACTTTCTAGATAGGGATTATCTTCAACGAATTTTACTTTGCTCACAAAATCCACACCAAGATTTTGCTAAACAAGACTGCCATAACAGCTGAGTGTTGGTGATTGATTGGCAACCACTATGGATAAATACCTACACAACATTTTGAAAATAAACATTAACTACAGGTTAATTTAAAGGTAGTATATTAAACCCATGACGTAGATCTGTAGAGGAGGGTGACAGCAGCTGGATAATCAAGAACCATACAGCAGTATATTGAAGCTTTTATTGACTGCCAGCCCAATTAAGTTGAGGAGATCTGAATGATCTGAGGACTGGAACCAAGCCTCATGGGTGTTTGTTATCTGCCAGCCTCAATGCTTCAGATCTTGACACACACGGAGAAGTGTACATGCAGCCAGCACACAGGGGTTAATTACATATGTGCCAGAGAAGAGAAACTCTCATAATAGATTTTAAGATTGACATTTCAATAACAGGAAGACAGTACAACCGAATAGGTGTCAGGTGTTTGCAACAGTTAAATCAGTGACTGACGATAAACAAAGTTAAGGCTGAAAGGCAGCAGTGATGTTTCCACCCGAGTGACAAAACACCCCATTCATAACAGATTAACCAGAACCAAAAAACCAGCAAGGCCACAAATCCTTCAGGCATTTACACTCTATTCTTGACATAACAAACAAAATTAGCGACATAACCATGTAAACATTGTTCACAATCACTAAAACAAAAGATGAAGTTGTAGTTTTTTAATGAAAATCTTTCTTTAGTTTTGGCTTAAGGGGAAACGTCTTATTTGAGCTCCATTTTTTGTGTCAGAAGTTTGATCATGATGACTTAAGGCTGTGCACTGTGTGACCGTGCATCCCAGAAGGATCACAGTTGGCTATTCTAAATCTTAAGTGGATCTAAACAGAGTAATTCATATTCAACTTACTTTTTATCTATTCTATCTACTGTTTTTCTTTAAATTGCTCATATTATGCTTTTTGGCTTTTTCCCTTCGCTTTGTTGTGTTATATTGTGTGTGAATGTTATAGGTCAAGTCCCCCCCAAAGGGACTTGGCATCTCCAACAGAAAACACTGATCACAAACAGCTCCAAACAGCTATGTTGTAGTCCAGAATTTACTTCTGCAATGTGCGTCACCAGAGGACGTCTGCGGAGAGCCTGTTCACTCCCTATTAAGCCCCATTTTACCAAACTGCTTTTGACTGGCTAGTAGTCCTTACCTAGCTACTGTGCGTGTGCAACTCACAACAAAGATGGGATAGAAGTGAGATGTCTCACTCTGTAGCTAAAACAGAGAGCTCAACACACGGTGAAAAGAGGAGCTGCAGCAATGTAAAGTACAACAAAAATATGATGTTTTTTGAAAATGAAACCATGTACAACCACTGTACTAGTATACTAGTACTAGTATAACCGGTGTGACATTAACATTTTGAATCTTGTGCATGTGCAGTTTGTGCGTATGTGTGTGTGTGGATCCGTGAAAAAAGTTGGGGAAGTGGTTTACCTGTGTTTTACTATACAAAGGTCAGGAAACACCAGCTCATGGATGCCAAGCACATCATGAGTACCTCTCTGCTTCTCAAATCCTCCTTCTTCCTGTCACTCTGAGAGTAAAGTGATGCTACAGAGGCAGCCAGGGGCACAGAACACAAACCTCTGATTGCATAACAAACTGATTAGACATCTCATCCGCAAAGATACTGAATGATAAGATGATTGGCTTGGTTGGTAATATGTGACCCGATGTTGCCAAATTACACAGCGGCACCCTAATTCAATAAGAGCTCATATTTGTAGTTCAATTTAGGGTTTCAATGAAGAGGAAAAGAGCAATAAAGGAAATTCTGAAAGCATAAAGTATGAGGGTTTCTTTGTGGCGGACCAAAGTAATCCTGCAGACACCACAATCATCATCTTTTTATCATCAGTACTTTCATCTGTACTGCCACTTGGCAAGCAAGTCAACTTAAATAATTTATATATCTTATTACTTCCTTTGCTCTGTTTTCCTTTTTAAAAGCTTGCTCTGGTTCAAACAGACTGCCAGATGAATGTAGCTACCCAGTCTGTAAGTGTGTTAAGACTTCTCTCTCGGGTCTTACAAGAAGACTTGAATGTTTCTATCTCCTCTAATTCTCCCCGGTGCTGTTGAGCTCTTTCTCACACCATACATTGATTTGAGAGCATTCCTGTGAATTGTTGTGACAGTAAATTAAACAGAATGGAAGAGCACAGAGATAAGAGGTTTCCATGATAGAGAACAGAGACGAGAGCAAAAGATCATGAGAGACATGCAACAAACATGAGCCGGTGCCTACCTGAGGTAACGCAGTGGTTCTATGGTTTCAGCCTCTGCCTCAGCTGAGCTGTGGTTCATCTTGTCCATCTGTTTTCACCCTGCACAACTTGGCAAATATGAGAAAGAATGAGTTGTGCCGCTCTGAAGAAAACACTTCCGTTCCTTCTCTCTGACTCTGATTAAAAAACAACACTGTCTACCTCTGTGCCTGGGAATAGACTGAGAATGTAAATGGGCTTCCTCCCTCTCTATCTCTCTCTGTGGTGGCTCTTGATTGGTTCAGAAGCTGGAAGGTAATAACTGCTACATAAATGCACACACACACACGCACACAAACACTCACACACTCTAAATATTGCCTCTATGTCTCTGCTTCTCCTCTCTGTCTCTTTACCGCTGTGGCCCCGGCTCATTCTCTAATAAAACCAGCTGGCTCTGTATATCAGCTTCGCTCACAGGGAAAACCAGCCAATTAAGAATCAGGAGGCATGGTGCTCGCAGGCTGATTGGCTCGGGTCGCCTCGATCATCTCTGATCAAAACCCCAACATCCCTCCACCCACACACACACACACACAAACACACACACGTTCGGAGTGAGGAGACACCTTTCATTTGGAGGTGGAGGAGATATAAAGCCCAGTACCGACAACTGAGATAATAACACCATAGAAGCTGAGTGGGTACACAGCAGCACTTGAAACAGTACAAACAATGGCTGACACAAACAGAAGTACAATGACCTCAAAAGGGACTTCAGTGCATGCTGGCTGATCATATGGATTTAGGGCAGCTGACATGAAAGAAAAACACTCTACTACAATTTAAATGTACAGTATGGCACACAAAAATACACACCGGTGCAAAAACACACATACATCGACGAAGGTATGTACAGTAGTATCACGGGGAGAGAGTGCAGCTGCCAAGGAATGAAGCTCACAAGTGGGTCGTGGTGGCAAACAATAGCTCACTTTCTTCTAGAAAGGTCTTTTCCCCTCCACCTCCCTCATGACGCCATGACCTCTCATTACAGCTCAGCTAACAGAGTTCAGTCTGTTCTCTTATTACATTGATTAGGGTGTAAGTCTTTGTTATTCTACCACATCACACAAAATGAAGATTACATTCCCGTAAGGACTATTGAAGAACAGCTTCAATGAAAAGCTGGTGCACTGGGCCACCTAGGGGTTCACATCGCTATTGCAGTTTAAAGCAAGAGAGTCATTACTGGGTGCTGAAAACTAATCTTGATGTGAGAGAAAGACTGTATATTGTATTGTTAGATGCAACTGTTCACTAAAAAGCCCAGGCCCGACAACCATGTGGCACATGTCCATTTGAACATTATAAGCATTTCTGGTCATTGTAGTTGGTTGTCCTGTTAATATTTCCTGTTAAGAGATCCCTCAGGATAGCAGTTCAATGGATTCTCAGATGATTATTAATAGCATATGGGTGAGTATTATTTTTTAAGATACACCTGAAAAATGTCTATCCTCAAACCCAATGTTTTGCACAGAAGGTTGGTTGGGAAAACATTTGAATGCTCACTAAGTCAGAATAACTGTGTGAATGCTAACAACTGATTTCTCTGTAGAGTTTTCTTCCATAATTGCGTTCTTTTTTTAGCTTCAAAGACTAAAAAATGATGTAACTGCTAGAAAAGAACCCTGGATGATATGTACACTGATTTGAGATGTGCAGATGCTTGAGGGGGTAGACCCAACAAAAGCAAACACAAAGCAACAGCTTCAATTACAGTGCAAAGGCCATGCAATAATTACAACTGCAAATGTCTCGATATTGAAGACTACAAGCTTTACAAAGCGTTATTTGGGTACATTTGTGTCCACACAGAGGAAGATTTCAGCCTAACTGGATATCCACTGGGCTTCACCTGCAGTATCTCAAAAGCGGCTTAACATTAACGGCAAAAACTAAATCAAGATTCTTTTTATTATCGATTTATCGTTTTGCCTTAAGAATATCAAAGAATATCAAAGAATATAAAAAAAATAAAAAAATCCTTAGCTTCCCTGCTAATTTGTTTTTTTTTTGCGTGAGAAAATTGAAACTATTGATATTCAGAGTAATTCTTTTCTGGTGACCGACTAGCGATGATGCACGACTGTGCTCACACACCGTGAATGAACAGGCAACCCAGCCGTGAAAGAGGGGTTAAAATTAGTTTTATTATTATTTGATAGAGCAGGAAAAAAAAAAATCCAAAAAACAAATACTTCTCATACATTGTTTTCTTTTCCATTCGGGCCGCACCGCATTCCGCAGAGCTTTGACCCCAAACAAACGGAATGGTGATATTGATGTCACACAGCAGCAGGCAGTAGTCAGGACAGCACAGGGTTACACTTAGCAGGGCACAAAATGATGGGGCTCATTCCAGATTGCTTATTTTGCATCCACAAGAAGGGGGCTGCTACCTTCTGCCTGTCGGGAATGTACAGACAACCTGGAAGATTTACGATGCTACTTTGAGACAGAAATACAAAATCTTGAGCACTTTTAAATAAAACTTTGTATGCTTGTATTTCTATCAGCAATGTACATATTGTATTGTTGCACCGTCCTAAATGAAACCCAAACGTACAGTGATGATACCCCTGTACAAAGGGTATAAACGTCAACTTATGCCCGGTTACCCAATGCAGTGCACCATCTTTCAGGATGGAACCTGATAATCATTGAGCTCAACAGTGCACTCTGGATACTGGACACAAATCCTTACGACGCTAAATTATTTAACATATCGTGGATGAATTATGATACGGAAAGTGAGGCAACAGGGCAGCAAGACTCCAGGTTTTTATAATGACATAGTGATGACATCATTGTTCCTATTGTTTCAACATGAAAGCGATTTGGTTTTTTTAAATGGACAGGACACAGGATATTGAGAAAACAACCAGTCGGATGGTCAGCCTCTTTTGTCAGCTGCATTTGTTTTTTGTTTTTTTGTCTTTTTAAACACATATTGCTTGTTAAACATCCAGATTTTAAAAAATTTTACAATAACATTTCACCCTGATGTTACTGCTTAAATTCAACACATCAATATTTTAATCTTTAACTTAGTGACACAAAAATGTCTGCGTAAAGCCATTGCGGAGTTAAAGAAAGTGGACCATCCCAGTTACTGAAATTAAAACAGCACATGGTTAATAAAATAAGTCCACTCCATGAGCAATATGGGAATCTCCTTGTTTAATGTAGGACATACTGTACTTCACTAGCTTATCCTGTGCTGCTGCAACCTGATAAAACTTTAGCTCATGTGAAAGGCATAGTTAGCTCAATTCAAGGGACCCTGCATAAATCATACACACCATAATGTTAAAGACTAAGAAGTTCATGTTGTTTGTTGCTATAGTTTTTTTTGCATAACTACATTCTGAAAGCTGTCCAGCTTCTCTAAGACCAATCGTGTGGGACCCACTGGACACAAGAGAGAAAACAAATCTTTTTAAGTGGAGATCCATTCAAACTTAGGGCATAAGCATATATCTTTACTAACATGACCCCATAAATAAACCCAGAGACAGTTTGTCTAGAGAAGAAAAATAATGCACCACAACCTATGACTAAAAGCAAAACAATGTCAAAATTATGACATTCCTTACACCCCCTCAGTCTAGCATGAATTCATGTTAATATCCAGAGAGGGTTCAAATAAACTAGACACCTTCTAGCAGAAGGGATACCATTTGGGCTCCACTAGTTCTTTGGAAGTTGTTTTTTTGTCCTCTTTTTTTACAATATTCAATACCAATAGTCCTCCAAACATATGCTCCGTGTCTTTACATGAGTTAGTGAAAACCTTAATCTTCATTCTTCATCTTAGAAAAACCAAAGTATTTAAAAGTAGGCCGCAACACGGAACCCAGCAGATGTAAAACCACCTCAACAGTAACATTAGTCTGTAAATTCAGACCTCGACAAGAGGCCGCTTCCAAAATATCAGGGAGCACAATATTCCAAACACAGTATATGACTTACAGATGAAGAGACAAAATCCTAACATTCAGCCATACAAAACAATCCAACACACATCCACTTCTCTACTATTTTACGCTGTGGGTTAGAGAGAAGAGGAAGTCTGTGTGCAGACCGATCATTTTTAGTCCTTTTTTTCATGTTGATTTTTAATCATTTTTGCAAAGCCGAAGCAGTTATTATTTCATGGATGGTCCTCTAGCTTCAACCACAATCCCTGTGACGAGGTCTTCAGTTAAGTCCTGTTGGGCCACCACATGGGCCGGAGTCTGACTGGCTCAGACTGGAGAGGGCTAGGACGTAAGGCGAAGATTTCAATGTAATAGTGATTTTTTTCTTTTCTTTCCCAGCCTAATCCAGAGGCAGGCGAGCTCGGGGATTATTCCTCTTGGTGCAACAGAGAGGTTCAACCAATATACAGGGAGGGAGAAGCAACATCGCTGGAGAAGTTTGTAAAATTGTACGTGTCTATGTAAACCCCGGCCCTCAAAAAAAGGTATGTCAGAAGCCCAAGCTGTCGCAGCACAACACCACTTTGGGTTGAAGGATTCAGGTAAAGAAGATGGTAGGAGAAATATCTGAGGAGGAGCTGAAGAACACCTCGGTCAGACACAAAACTAGGCTGATTCTCTCCGGCATCATTTTGGCCAGAGGTAGAGTCCATAGAAAGGATTAGAATGATCATGAAAATGGCTGTTATTGATAATAAGAGGGGTAATAGTTGTGATGTCAGTAGGATGTAAAATTGCATTATTTCCATGTGTTGGCTGCTTGGGAGATAGAGCGGGAGGGAATCATGTCCAGCAGGTACTCTCGCTGACGCTCGACAGCAGAGGTGGTCTTATGGGTAGACAGGCTGGGGTTCACATAGGCCATAGTCACACCTGTCAGGAGACAGACACATCAGTGGTCAATGTACTACAGACACAGAGAGACACACACACAGAGACACAGAGAGACACACACACAGAGACACACACACACACACACAGCAAGGACTAAATGGAAGAAGAAGCATTGCCAGTAAGCAAGATGAGTCAAAAAAATGTGCCTGTGAATTATCTGCTGAGGTTTTCGAGGATACAAAAAAAATAAATAAATAAAAATACAATGACAATCACACAGTAAAAATGAAAAGGCCTAGCCTGGGTAGATGGGAAGAAAGGGAGTGACTAACTTAGTCGACAAGAGCTCAAAGAGGGAGCAGAACGCGAGAACGGGTGAGGAGCGTTCTCGGCCTAACCTCGTGACACGTTTTATCTACCTGTGTTGCCACCGCTCTGCTTCCTCCAGGCAGACACGGCTCCCTGGTTACTGCTGCCGGCGCTGACCTTTGCCCCATGCTGCAGCGGGCGTGCTGCAGCATGCTTACCTGCCCTGTTGCCCAGCGCCGCTGCCGCCATCGCGCTCTGCAGCTGAGAGGAGGAAGTGAATGAGTGGGTCACGCCACGAGAGCCCATTGACTGGATGCTGTGTGACAGATGGCCCTGTACAGAGAGAAAATGAGGGTGTTAGTAAAGCTTTTAATTACCATGCAATTATTTTAGCTGCTGATTGAGGGATAAATGCATTCAAACTTTAAAAAAAACAAAAAGTGTTGATCAACACAATCAAAGGCCACCCTAACCTGCTTAATGGAGTGGTGTGCAGACACAGGTCTGTGCTGCATGGCAGCCCGGACATGCTTGTACTGTTGGGACACCAGCACCTCACTCTTGGACATTGAAGGAGAGGAGGTGGTTTTAGAGACTGAGGAAGAGGAAGTCGCCTGCTGGAGGATGCGCTGCTCAATCTCCTGCTCCTGTTGGAGTGCCTTGACAAAGGCTGCCTTCAGCCGGCTGGTGTGCTCAGCCTTCAGGGCCTTCTTCTGATTGGACGACATGCATTGGTCACAAAGGATGGTCCCAACCTTCTCCTTTCTCCAGCGGGAGGTGAAGTCTGTCTTACACTGGGCACAAGTGTATGGCTCTTTGGGAATGGAGCTGGCAATGGCGGCAGCTGGGCCCAGATTACCTATGTGGGAAACCAGAGAGCTTCTTTACAGCTGATGTAAACATGTGTATCCTACTATTCAATCTACCAAAGCACTACATCCCCAAACTAGCTCACAAAGTGGAAAGATCTACCCACCTCTGCCGTGCATCTCCAAAAGTTTTTGCACCACCTCCTCCAGCCCCAACAAGTAGATGAACTCATTATTGGCTGCTGATGGCAGGAAGTTGAACTCAGGGGCCGGTGGTTTAGGTGGAGGGATCTCCAGCAGCGTTTTCTCCAACTGCTTGCGCAGTGCCAACTTGGCAGCCGCCTGCCGGCTGGCTGGAGAGTCATTGATGCTAGAGTTGGGTGACACTGATGAGCCTTTTAGGCTGGTAGGAGAGGCCTGAACACAAACACAGCGGAAACCACATGAGCGACGACACATGAGGAAGTCACAATTACGGCTGACCATATAGCTATGCAGCGTAGCAATGGGAAAGAGTAGCTATGAAAAGGAAGATTTACTATTGCTTTCTAAATAAAGCTTTCTGCAGATAAGTGTGCAATGTTTGCTTGCATATTATGTCCTCACCTGAGGGATGTTGACCATGACATTACTGTTGGCCACATTAGCCACCCGAATGAGTCCCTGCTGAATGATCCTCTGGCCCTGGACCTGGACATTGGGCACAGAAGCCCTGGGAGCCAGCAAGAGTGGAGGGGGGCCTGAACCGCTGTGCTGATGCTGATGCTGGCGTAGACTGGCTATCTGCTGGGGAGTCACTGCGATAGGCTGATGGCAGCACACACACAGAAGCAGCCGCCGTGGACGCATAAAGAGACCGAGCAAAGAAGAAGAGAAAGTGAGAAATAAACAAAGAGCTCTTCAAATCTAAACTACAGATGGAGTGCACTCTAAATGTGGGCCGGCGTGATGACTATCATCATCTGAACGGTTTCATGATCCCTCTACACACTAACCTGGGCCCCTCTGACCAGGGGGGGCATGACAATCTGAGAGTTGTGTTTGGACGGCATGTGTTGCCCACCCCGCACCAAAGGAGGAGGGATCACAGTGCCTGAGCTTCGACCCGTCACCTGTATACACAACAATGCAAATATACAGTAAATAACATATAACACATTTTTTAACACTGTGCTTAAAACGCATTCCTTTTGATTTTGTGTGATTTGTGTTTTGATGTGTGAGCCTCTGAATTAACCGTATTCCACTTTGTACAATGTAGAGTTGAATCATACATCAATCCAGACTCTACAATAGTAACGACAGGAGGCTCTTAGTAAATTATACTAAGTACCTGGAGGGGTCCTTTGCTTGATGTGATGCTACCTCTCACCAGAGGAGGAGGAGTGGCTACAGAGCCAGTCGCCTACAAAATGTAAAAGAGTACAGGATTAGTCCATAAAGTTGTATGTACTTGAAGAAATGAATAAGCAGAAATGTTAGTCTTCATTAATGATCAAGTCAGTGGAAAAACAAAACGGTTTTCTTCTTCTTTTTTTATAGCACTTGTGTGTTCATAAAACCCAAAAAAGAGAACATCAACATCTTCTGGGGTTTTACCTTCTGCACAGCGCTCTCCTTCTGAATCTGGCTCTGTCGTAGTTTCTTAAGCAGCACCAGCTTGGCCTCTTGGAGTCTCAGTTCCTCCTTCAGCTGTTTAATGATGCGCTCCCTCTCCTCAGGAGAACTCTTCTTTAGACACCAATTCAGATCAAAAAAGGAGACTTAGCAGACATACATGTACAATTTGAAGCTATATCAGTAGTGGCTTATCGGAAGCATGTTTGGTCTTTTCAGCAGCTAGAACGAAGACTTTGAAGCCAGTGGAAACTACAAGACTGTTGTAGGGGTGGGGGGAAAAGAAATTGAATATTGTACTCATTGTAATTTTTGTGACAATTTTTAAAAATTGATTTACTTAAAATCCATATTTTATTTTACCAATGATTCACCAAAATATTTTCCGGAGACTACATCACATACATTACCAGCAAAACAGACTAGAAGCAGAAAAATACATGTTGAGTACTACTTTACAAATTAAATAAATGTCAGACTAACCGACTGTCATGTGACATGCATTTTTTTGGAGAAAACAATTAGTTTTTAGAAATGTCTCATGGTATTATTTAGAAGTGTATTATTCAACTTTTGTTTTTGTCAAAGAAGGAAAGGAAAATAGCAATTCTCAATACTATGGAATTACAATACTTCTGGAATCGCACCCATGGATCGTGAAAGAAATCGAATCGGGACAAAAGTATGCCATCCCAGCCCTACCGTGTGCAGAGTTTGAATGTTTTCCTACCATTAGTTTATCTGTGTCAGTCTTCGTGAAGCAGTGACCATTCATGAGAGGGCTGGCTGGCTCATTGTCGGACAACACAATCACATCATCGGGCGATGATGGCTGCCGCTCATTCTTAATGTCACTGAGAGAAAGGAAAGACAAAACTATTCGTCATTCAATCAAGATTCAACGCTGTATTTCATTTCAGTCCATAATACTGCAGTTACTATAAACTGCAACTAACGTGTAGTTTGTTCTTAAATCCAGTAGATGGCAGTATATAATTATTATTTCATTTTCTCCTGTTGTAGTGCAAATGTGTACTGGGACATACGAGCAGACAAGAACCAAGAGATCAATAATGGTGTAATGGCGGCTGGGGAAGATCGCTACAACCCCATTATCTGGAGCCAAAGGTAAAAGCGAAGAGATCTCATGCTCTCTTCATTCCAACAGACACAGCAAAGTCAGTCACAAAAACATGCAGACAAAGGGCTAATTAACTACATTTTTGTTTGTTTTACAGCAGGAAAGGGCTTAAAGCCTTTGATAACATTTTTAATGGTTTTTCCAGAGGACTAGGGAGAACAAAGGCGACTAGTGGGGAGCTACATATCAATCTGGAAATGGGTGGAGATTAGAAGTAAAGGGTGGTTGTAATTATTAGGAATGGGCCATGGCGGATAAATCTGCCTCCACCATCCCAGTGGGGATCTTGTTAGGTCCAGTGGGTCAGGGCATAAGAAGATAGAAGTCTGAGTGGTAACGAGAACCGGTGGAGGATGTGAGGTAGTGAGTGGGATATCTGACACTATGGGAGATGTATAGGTTTGGGTCATGATGTGAAGTTATGCATGCAGACATGCAAGTTTAAAATTGTTCAGATGCTGTCGAGCGAGAGGCTTCAGGGCGTTAAGCTTAGGCCCAGTTTACCACCCAGACAGGGCCTCACCCCGCCCCTGCCTCCGTGGGGAGGCCTGTGGCCTAGCCAAATCGGCACAGCCTGGGCCTCAGCTCTACCCTCCCTCCCAGCTGCCGACACTAGAGTCGCAAACTGAGCGGAGCGGAGGTCCGCTGGAGACACTGGAGAGGGTGACAGTGAGGGGGAGGGGAATACATGGCAAGCAGCCAACCTATTGTGTACACGCTCCCTCACTCACTCACTCATTCACTATTTCACAAACCCCTCCCCCATCCGGACTTGCTTGTTCATCCTATACTCCAACTCACTGACTCAGTTCTTCACACTTTCTCTTCCTTTTGCAAGCTCCTCTCTTCAGACACGTTTCTCTGCTACCCTGTCCGTCCTCACAACAGCTGTCTAACAGCTCCCCAAAACAGAGATTGCACGCTCAATACAACAAGGTCAACTACATGGCAGTAACCATGTTGTTTCTATATGATGAGATGAGGATTTCAGCAGACTAAGAAACCACAACACAAAGCACAACAACCATATATTGTCATAATGCTACTTTGCCCGGTTGCTAAGAACACAAACAAACCTTGTTAATACCGTATATTTCTACTTCCTGGAAAGTCGGGTCCTTTATATGAGTCATTCACATACATCTCTGTTGACATTCCTTACATGCAATATTATAACCAATGTCAGACACAAGTAGCATCAGAGAGCAATGAAATTCATGAGCAGCAGCATCTTTCACAAACACACACCTAGTTGCGACGCGGTGCCTTCTCTGACAAAACAACATGGACTAGCTTGTGATGGTTGCTACTACTCTCTGGAGAAAGGCTTACACAAGCAACACAACACACAGCAGCTTGGTTATGTAAGGTCCAGTACTTCTGCATGCCTCGGCCTCCCCAAGCATGGCTTCACAGTGACCCCACTATAGGATTGCTGAATCAGTCATTATCAAGTGCAGTAGGGTTCTTTGTGTAAAATGCTATGTGGAGCTGCAGAGATCAATCGATTAATTGATTAGTTGTCAACTATTCCAGATTCTTAAAATGAGAATATTTTCTGGTTTCTTCACTCCGTTATGACAGTGAACTGACTATCTTTGAGTTGTGGACAAAACGAGACATCTTGGCCTTTGGGAAACACTAATCAAAATGTTTCATGTTATGGACCAAAACAACTAATCAACAAATTACGAAAATAATCGGCAGATTAATCAGCAATAAAAATAATATTTAGTTGCAGCCCTTATGCAATGCAACACTAAGTGCCATTTGAAGCTACATAACATTCTCTTTATGTAAATAAATAGCTGGGCTATATATAAATAGGCCTGGAAACGATCCGTTCAAATATTGACATATTGTTATGCAATCTACTTAAGGAAATGCTTCTTCTCTGTGACACTCTTTTTATACCTGAACCTATTCAAGAAATGTTTAGTTCAGTTACTGTATCATTTTTCAGCATGTATGCAACTTGGCTTAAATTACACTTTATTGATAGTTTTACAAAAGTTGGCCTACACACAGTGAGCCTTCTGCAAACAATTAGGTGATCGTCTTGGACTGAGTGAGCCCACAGACACATGCTGCAGCTGAGGGTTAAACCGGGGCCAAAGGTGACATCACAAACCGGACCAACACACTTTGAGCTGAATCTCTGTTCAACCGCCATCACATCATTTTATGTATCCATCTCTCTACCAAACACATCACATGACATCAGGCATTTCTCTGTGTGGTCATGTGACACACCCACCCTCCCCTCCTGGCCCCTCCTTCCTCCAACGACTCCTTCCATAGTAGAAACCATGGCAACGGCCAGTTGGAACCAGTTTGTGACACGTAGCCTTCATTTTGTGTGAAGTGTGAGGCAGAGTTCAGGTGCTGCTGTGGGAGAAAATGGTGCCCAGGACTCAGGAGCCTTGAACTTTTCAAAATGGGGGCAGGCTGCCGACAACCACACAGCGACTTCCTGTCAGACCACTCACTTGTGCAAAGTTAGAGAGAAACCCGAAACTCAGATTGACACATCTCTAAGCACAGCCACGCACTGTGCATGCACGCGTGATGTCCGAGGCCCACAGAACATAAATTATCATAAAGAAGCTTTCAAACAAACCTGTACGCAAAAATGCAGACACATATTTTTGTCAGCTTGTGTGAAGTCCTGCTCGCCATTCACATCCCCATCCTTTAACTCATACGGTGTTCCAACATCAGTTCTATTAGGCCCAACCAAATGCAGCAGCCAAATATCCTTTGCTCAGATGTTAACTAGTTGGTTAGGACATTATGGAGCATTTTGTCTGGCAGGAAATACTTACAAAGGGTTTATTGTGGACAAAGTTGGCTGACTATGCAGTACTGAGGCCCAGTGTACAGGAATAGATGTAATTGTTTAAGGTAAAGTGACTAATGACTTTGACAGGATCATGTAAACTAAACAATAATTTTATGTTCCTTATGACCAACAAGCTCTCAGTCCATGTGCAATAACACTGAAGCACTGCTAATATTACTTTAACAAAAACAACTGTGAATCAATCTTTTTCCTTGTCTCACCTTTTGGATGTGCTCATATCAACAGGCTCGTCTCCAGTCTGCACCTCCACCTTGATGGTAGCCTTCACTTCCCCAGCTTTTAGGATGCTGGCTGCTACCTTTACAGCCTGCTCGCTCTTCAGCTTGACGCCCTCGGCTCCAGATCGCACCAGGGCCAGGGGAACCCCAGCGGCATCACTTTTCTCCAGCTTAACCCGTTTATTGTCCATGTCCTCCAGGGTCTCCGCAGGAGCTGCATGGTCCTTCTCCAGAGCCCGCTTTTGGCTGCGCGTTTGACGCACTGCCTCCTCTGACATGGCTGCTCTCACCCTGGAGAGAGAGAAGCCGGAAATGGTTACAAATACATTTTGTTAACCCATTTACAGTACAGGAGGAGAAAAAACGGTTACAAAAAGCAAAATAGTTCAACTTGTAGCTATGCATGGATTCAAATTGGACAGCAGGGTACAGGTTTAGACGTAGCTAGATACAAGATATAGTAGACGTTTTACTTAGATGGTTTCATCAGAGCAACTCTTAAACCGAGTATCAAAACGTCTGATAAACTAGCCGCAGCTGAGCAGTTGTGTGTTAACCCAGTAAGTTTACAAGAGAGACGTGCAGTTACTCAGAGTCCTGGCATCCGGCTACCCTCAAGCTCGTTCAGGCTTCCTGTTTCCGCTTTGTCGTGCGACGCTAAAAAAAACTGAGAAGCGTACGACCTATGGACGCACGCACAAAATCTTGGCGCGGTAGCAAGATCTACGTCACATTGGCGCCAGCGAGCTCAGATGAGTCGACTGTTAAACTGCCTTAGGTTTTCTTTGCTTTACGCTACTGTGCAGGTTCCTACGAGTTTTGAGAGTAATATTCGCACTGTTGCTTGCTCTGGAGGAGACTACTAGAACTGTTGGGTCCTTGTAAATTCTGGAGTGTGGTCTATCTGTATAGTGTCTTGAGATAACTCTAGTTATGAATTGATACTATAAATAAAATTGAATTGAAATTTAATTGAATTATTCACTTTAGCCAATAATGTATGTTACCATACCCATTACATTGTAATACTCGATTGTTCTGCTTTTGGGAAGGAAGTAAATGAGATACAGTTTTGACACCCACCCTATTGAGTTCATTTAAAAAAATAAATAAATAGGCAACCATCTTCCATGGTCTGTAGTTTTTAAATGGCAGTGGAGGATATCCAGAAATGTGACATGTCCAAGTCCAGTAAAAAAGACTGTTGGCCGATTAAGCCTTGCTGAGGTAAGATTACCACCTACTGTGTCTGGATTAAACAATGTGGAACATCCATTGCAGATATTACAGAAAGGTAAAATTCTATTTAAAATCAAAACTGGATGACAACATTTCCAGGTGTAAGCTCCACAGTGATAACTGAGTTGAGGTGGCTTTCTTTGTGTCGGAAGCCACAGAGTGACTGAGGAAGATGATATTTAATAGGTTTAAATGGCATACTGAAAACAAAACTCTAAATTAAGTCCTATTGTATGTAAATATCAGCGTCTTCTCACTTCAAACACTTTCAATTACCTTTTATTCCACCTTTTGCATTTTGATTAAATCAAGGGACTAAGACTGCAACCAAACCGGCACTGGTGTAATTCTATTCTATGAGGTAGAAGCAGTGCCACCAGTATAAAATGAAAATAAAGACGTGTCCAAAATCTGTTGGTTTTATGCAGAGGACTGAATGTGTCAAGCCAGGCAGGTAATCACATACAGGAAGACCATAGTGCAGCCTGAAACTTTACAAAAATAAAGCATATATCAAAATAAAACATCTAGGTTTATGGTGATTTTGGCTGTCTTGACTTCTCACAGCAAGACATGCGATCAGGCACACGGAGAGACACACATTACCACAGTTTTCCATCTCTATCAGGAAAGAGAGCCGAGAGGAGATAGATCGCAAGGTGACCGGCACAGAGAAATACGTGTCCGGTATGGATGGCCAGGCCCGCCAACAGTCACATACTGGATCTATGCTTCGGACTATACGCAACGCTTACGCGCCCCGTGTGTTTTCACCATAAAACCTGACACACCGACCAGACGGCTGACCATCGGCAGAAAAGGCATTTGGACGGATCAGTCTCCCCGAGTTAGTCAAAAAAGGGCCTTGAAACACACCAAAGCCACGAGACGTAATACGTCTCCATAACAGCAGGCGGCCAAACAGGAAATTGGTTGGGCGAATGAGTCATGTGGGTCTGAATTTGTCTTCATTTCAGATCCGATTTTAAGAGATTCTAGTCTCTGCTGGCTGCCGGCAGTGCCCGTCTTCCGACTGAGCATGTCAGGTTGTCCAAAACAAGGGCCGACGGCCCCTCAGGAAAGACAACGGCACGAAGCACACCGAATAGACTCAAGTCACCGACCTCGACAGACTGTCCGGTGGGCAATTATCGGGTTGGTGTGCCACAGCCCTAAGGTGTGTAGGCGTTCCCTATCTTGCTGCCCGTGCCCCAGATGCTGTTCCAAATTTCATTCAGTACAGTAACAGCAGAGGGTAGAGCGACCCACTTACATTTCTGGGAAAACCGATTACACAGCAGAAAAATAGCACCACACTGGACAACATTCACATAAGGCAAAGCAATGTAGGCCATGCACTTAATATGGAACAGGCCATTGCAGATTCTCTTGAATAAACATATTATAATAATTGTTATAAAAATATGGTGCTTATAAAATTTTGCACAAGCATGCATATCACTAAAAAATCTGATATGATCTCCAAATTGACGGTTTGGGTTGAAACCAAGTGCAATATACAGAAAACCATCTTGTATATCTGGTATGAGCTGACTCAAGGTCTTCCTAGTCCAACGTGACATCATCATAGCTCGACATGACTATGTCCAAAGATTTCATGAGACATGAAGAGATTCCCTGAAAACCGGTTCAGACTGGTTTTTAATTGAGAGGAGGTGCAGGTTTAACCACTGGAGAAACAGAGTGGCAAAAGAGAGGGAGAGAGGCCACAGGAGGAAGAAAATAACGTCTTCTTCGGACATTTCAAAACATGTCTACCAGACAACAGGGGGCGGATGCATTGCTGAGAGAGTCAACAGCTGCCAACAGGCACACAATTAGACTCACCTTTAATATTTGAAACTTAAACACCCTACATTTTTTTGCCCAGACATCTTTTAAGGCTTCAAATTTAAAAAAGCTAAGCAAAGGTCACATTAAGGATCGAAAGTACACAAAAACTTCCATTATGAGCCTGTCGACAGTTAAGCAAAGCATTGAGAGAATTGCAAAGTAAGGTGGGAAAATGAAACTGATTTTTTTTAGCCATTTCAACAAGATCTCAGTCTGCAGTTTTTTTCAACACTTAACATCTGTGAGTTTAGCCACGTTTAATGATTTATTGGCGATACAACTAGCAGTCACTACACCAACCACTGCATCAAAACTAAAGCAACGGCACAGCTGAAAGACTCAGGTCGGTATTAAGCATATGAGTGCATGGAGCCTAAAATGCACCCAGCTCTAATACACAATAAGGACAGATGTGCCCTGCTGTACCATCCCTGGACACAAAGGCTGTCTATCTGCCAAAGATGACAGCTTGTGTGTGGGTGGATATGTGTGCATAGCCATATACCACACAGAGTGCTTCAGATACCACACTTTCTGTACTTTTGTACGAATAGTGTCTGCACGTTGCTCTGGCGTGGTGTGGGGGTGTGGGGGTGCAAAGTGACTGTAACCATTTGGGACGCTGCAAGACGATCGGTTCTGCAAGTTACTTGGACAACTGTGGTTGCTAGTTTCAGATCTAGAGAAACATGGCTACCTTTGTCCCAGAAGAGATGGATAGCATCATGAGCTAGATGCACTGCTGCTAAGGAACCAGGGAGGAAACCAACTGAAATTGTTGTCCATGCACATGTTGTGCTAATGACTTATGTACCATTAAAAACTGAGGGATACGTGCTAGTCGTTGCATCACACTCCTTTTCACTAAGCCTTCAGTGAAAGACCATCTCTCCCTGGAGCCCATTTTTTGTTCTGCTCCTTGGTTTCCCTATGAGCCCTGAAGGCCCGTTGTGTGATAGGTCATTCACAGCCTCCAGCTTATGGGAGCCATACCACTAAGAGCTATCAAACACACGACGAAGACAAAGAAACTGTAGGTGATTCATCTAGACAAAGTCTAGCCATCAAAAACAAGAGTCTATTTATGCTATTCACAGTGACACCTAAGAGGATTGGAGGACAGAAAAAACATGGCATCAGTACTTCAAGCTGCCAGAAGTTGAGAGTGTTGCACTGAGACACTGCTCAGTAGAGCATTTGTAGGAAGAGAAAAACAGGTAGGGCTGTGCAACTAATCAAATGTTTATATTTTATTTTATTGTGATTACAATTTTAGCTCTTAGCGATCACAAAAGCAGATTGACACACACACACAAACACACACACGTATTTGATACACTGCCGATTTAGCAGGTTTCCTACTTATAAAGCATGTAGAGGTCTGTCACAGGTACACTTCAACTGCGAGAGACGGAATCTAAAACAAAAATCCAGAAATTTACATTATATGATTTTTTAAATAATTAATTTGCATTTTATTGCATGACGTAAGTTTTTGATCACCTACCAACTAGTAAGAATTCCAGCTCTCATAAACCTGTTAGTTTTTCTTTAACAAGCCCTCCTGTTCTCCACTCGTAACCTGTATTAACTGCACCTGTTTGAACTCGTTACCTGTATAAAAGACACCTGTCCACAGACTCAAACCTCTAAAAGACCAGAGAGTTGTGTAAGGACATCTGGGATAGAATTGTAGAGCTGCACAAGGCTATAGGACAATAGGCAAGCAGCAGAATTATTTGAAAATGGTAGAAGTTTAAGATGACAGTAAATCTCCTTCGTTCTGGGGCTCCATACAACATCTCACCTCGTGGGGCATCAATGATCCTGAGGAGGGTGAGAGATCAGCCCCGAACTACACGGCAGGACCTGCCTGATGACCTGAAGAGAGCTGGGACCTCAGTCTCAGAGAAAACCATTATTGACACACTACGCCGCCATGGATTAAAATCCTACAGCACATGGTCCCCCTGCTCAAGCCTGTGCACGTCCAGGCCGGTCTGAAGTTTGCCAACAACCATCTGGATGATTCAGAGGAGGTTTGGGAGAAGGTCATGTGGTCTGATGAGACAAAAATAGAGCTTTTTGGGCTAAACTCCACTCGCCGTGTTTGGAGGAAGAAGAGGGATGAGTACAACACCAAGAACACCATCCCAACTGTGAAGCATGGAGGCGGAAAAAATCATTCTTTGGTGATGCTTTTCTGCAAAGGGGACAGGACGACTGCACCGTATTTAGGGGAGGTGGATGGAGCTGTGTACTACGAGATCTTGGCCAACAACCTCCTTCCCTCAATGAGAGCATTGTCTTCCAGCATGACGACCCGAAACACACAGCCAGGGCAACTGAGGAGGGGCTCTGTAAGAAGCATCTCAAGGTCCTGGAATGGCCTAGCCAGTCTCCAGACCTGAACCCAATAGAAAATATTTGGCGGGAGCTGAAAGTCCATATTGCCCAGCGACAGCCCCAAAACCTGAAGGATCTGGAGAAGGTCTGTATGGCGGAGTGGGTCAAAATCCCTGCTGCAGTGTGTGCAAACCTGGTCAAGAACTACAAGAAACGTATAGTCTCTGGAATCGCAAACAAAGCTTTCTTTACCAAATATTAAGTTCTGCTTTTCTGATGTGTCAAATACTCATGTCATGCAAAACTATTTAAAAATCATACAATGTGATTTTCTGGATTTCTGTTTTAGATTACATCACTCACAGTTGAAGTGTACCTATGATTTAAAAAAAAAAAAAAACATTACAGACCTCTACATGCTTAGGAAAACCTGAAAAATGGGCACTGTGTCAAATACTTGTTCTCTCTACTGTATACACACACACACACAGTTTTTTAAATATATCCTAGGCTATTTATTTCAGATCATTTTCATTTATATGTGTTGCAGCTGTATATTTTCAAACTGGGAAAGAAACCTCGTATGTGTGATTTATTTTCATTGCAATCTGTTTAAATTAAGTTTGGAGGATTTGATGCTAGGGAGTGTGGCAAGCTGGTGTAGCCAAGGCCAGAGTGGAAGAAGGCCAAATTCCAGGCGTTGGCCATCTGAGGGGAATGCGACAGCAAGGGGGGGGACCTTAAGACTTTGAGCCATGAAGCGTTAGGTCTCAGTTGAGGGAAGAACTTTTAAACAGCAGCACTTTATTTTATAAATACTTTTATTTACAGTTTTATTGTGCTTTAAAATTTAAAAAAAAAGGGACTTTGAAATCGTTTACATTTTAAATTAAATTTTGAGCTGGTGCACCTAAATGAAAAAGTGAAGACGCACCAGTGCAACCAAGGCAAGAGGTTAGTCTGAAGTCCTGCCACGTATTAGGAAATTGTCAGGTTTAAAATCAGGCTAAGGCTCGTAATTCCCTCAGAAAGATAAGAGAAAAATTGCACTTTTTACTGGTTTTAGGAAAAATATATTTTTGTATTCCTCCTGAAAGTGACTTGAAATGTTAACTTCTTTTACAGTTGGATTTATTTGATACATCTGATTTCATATGTTGCTGAAATTGCATTTTTACTGTAAGATTAAATGGATAAGAGCTTGGATGTTAAACAAGAGCGTATTCATTATTTGACCTACTACGGTTAAAAAAAAACAAAGCTAATACAGGCTACTCTTTTTGCACTTGTTCGGTTTACTTGAAGTTTTTATTTTGGTATTCCTCCTGAAAGGAACTTTATTTTGTTGTTGGAAGGATCGCCTACATCTGGCTTCAAGTTGCACTACAAATTTCATTTGAACAGTGCAGCGCTAAACAATTTTAATAAATAAAGATTAATGAAATATGAATCACATGAATTGAAAAGTGTATCGTTCGATTAGTCAACTAATCAAAAAAATAATTGCTAGCTTAATCGCTTAAAGAAGAATTGTTTGGGACAGCCCTACGCCCCACGGAAAAAGAACCAGGGTTAACCGTTCACACAATACAGTAACACGAGCTATATGAATACACTGGATACATAGTAAAACGTGATTTGCTCTTACCAGTGTATCGCCATGTGTATTTTGTCCATAGCAACAGGTCCCAAACGTTCCAGTTAGAATGTTGATTTTGTTTGAAAATGTTGAAAACGTTTTTTACAATTATTCCCCGAACGAACCAAGCAGACATGCCTTGTTGCATAATCCGCATTTTTCCCCAGAGGTACCGGTTAATGTTAACTCAAAGACATCGGAAAGTAATGGACATCTGACACAACTTCCAGTGGCACCGCAACTATCGCGTACATTAACCGTTGTCGATACAGAAGCATGAAATTGGAAGAAATTTAGGCAACTTCAAAGCTGAACTGATCAGATGTCACTATATTTATCTGCATAATGTTGGTGACACATTAAACATTTTCTACATTAGAGTTAATCGCATGCCGACGTAACAATCAAGCCTCATAAAAATACATCACTTTGCCATACAAATGCTTCACCTACAACAGCAATGAAAATGGCGAGAGGATGAGAAAGAGAGTGGGAGAAGGCAGCCAGTGATTAGTGATCTGTGCTTGTTCCTCTCAGGAGACCATGGAGGAGGAGTAGATGCATGTCCCTCTCGTTTCCCTCAGAATAATAAGGCCTAAGGGCAGAGCCGCTCTAGATCAAAACAAAGGACGAGGCAGTTACGGGTTGCACGTGAGAGAAGACATTTCTACTGCCCATTCAAATTAATCTAAAATTTAAAAAAATATGAAAGGTTTTCCCAAGCTGTTCGATTTCCCACACAATAATTGCCTCAAAGCCTGCCTGCAGAAATCTAAACTTTTAATAAATTCGTTAGCTGTATATGCTAACATAAGTCTTCTTGTCCATAAAATAAGGTGTAAGCAGAAAATCTTCCATACCCACGTCTAGTCCGGCAGGATAAGAAGCACTTGCCTGAAAGCAAATGGAAATCATGTGACCTAGACTGACACTACATGCTTTATTCTCAGTCGCTCACCTATTGTGTCCAGTAGTTCATAGAGAGAAGATCAATGGCAAAGGCTCATCCCCTTAAGTAGCGTGCTAGCCTCTCATCTCCAGCACTGTAATGATTTCCCTACTGGGGCTGTACCCAACAGCCAACACATAAACAGCCATTAAAAAAAAATACTGAGGCTTTTTAACTGTGTCCTTAGGGTTCAATGAGAGGGAAAACAAGTATAGTGTCCAATAAAAGCAATACAAGTATTGATTATTATTGCCCAATAAAAGACAGCGGAACAACAACTCTGTCTTGTGTGGCTACTATGACCCTTGTAATATTGAATGAATTGCTCAAACTGCCAATTTTCTCACTAGCAGATAAAGCGATGATGATCTTAAAATCAGAGTGATTATTTACTTCTTTTTAGGAAACGTCTTTTCCTATAAATAACGTGTTTTGTCAATTACGAAGGCTATCAAAGAGTAAAGCTCATTTCCTTTGGGATATATATATATATATATATATATATATATATATATATATATATATA
>NC_048415.1:19278002-19278921 GCF_013103735.1 Etheostoma cragini
TGTGTGTGTGTGTGTGTGTGTGTGTGTGTGTGTGTGTGTGTGTGTGCGTGCGTGCGTGTGTGTCCCTACTGGTTGTGTCCCGAACGCCAAGGGTTAAGCCCCTGCCATTTTAACGCCACTGACAGATCAGACCATTAGGGTGTTACCTAACAAAATGGAAGCCTTTAACCCTGAATCTGCCAGGCTGTGTGCGTGTGTGTTTGTGAGAGCCAGAGCCCGAGCCACACAAAGTGCATGTTAAGTGTGCGCATGTCTCCACCTGGATTTTCCCTCAGCAACGTGAAAACAGCAGTAAGTCCAGGAAGTGCAAACCAGGCTTTTTGTACGTGAGCACACAAGAATGCATGACGTCAATACATTAAAACATATATGGCTAGGGTTGTCTCAAAACAGACACACACAACATTAACATACCCTTAAAACAGATGACCACCAAACATATAAAAAGCCCACACCATTCCCACCTCTCTTCAGGGTGTCGGGCAAGCATGTATAGACATATATATGTAAAGTGGTAGTAGTCTGTAGTATTTGGAGTAATCGATTTACACCAACACATCATGAGTTAGTGACCATCAAACGACATTAGGGATGTCTACATTATGACGGTTCAAAAAGCACCTTAACATCTAAAGTCAACCTTCTCTAGCAGTTTTCTCCAGCCTCAAGTCAATGGATACATGTTCAACCCCAAATGTTTACTAGCCATAATAAAAAAGGAATAGCTAAATGTTTTCAAAAACCCTAGACAGGGATAATCTCCAATTTCAGTCAAATTGCATCCAAATGGTGACTCTATAATCCTGTAAAACCAGAAGTCCTTACCCACATTCAGACTGGAGGGTCAGGACACATGCAGACTGCTATCAGATTACATTTCTCAGAAATGGATGGCAGCAGGAAGTGACCAGAGTGGTGG
>NC_048415.1:19278931-19283027 GCF_013103735.1 Etheostoma cragini
GGGGGTGCAAAGAAATAGAGTGTACCAGACAAGACAACTAGTAGCTGAGCACGTCATCCCTGCACTTTGTTGAACACAACTGGGTAAAGTAGGTCAGCTGCCACATTTTTTTGAGTTAAGTTGGCAATCATAATGTTCAGGAGATCTTCTTCTGCAGGGTTAATCTAAGTTAGACAGAGAGTAAAACATCTTGTATACAAGAGACATTTTAGATATAATTCCTATTTCAGTGTTGACGGGAAAAACCAGCGAGGCAGGAAGAGCCTGTTTGAGGCAGAAGCAATAATACAGTACACTGACAATAATAAGACTTTGTTTGAATTTCTGAATGTACCAATCACCAATCAACGAAAATGTGAACTAAAACAAAAGCGGATTGTAGTTTGTGTTTATAAGCATAGCAGTTATCAGTTATCTATCTAATGAAGCGAGACATATCTTTATGCATGTGTGAAGGTAAGCGGCACGCCACACGCAGACGCCACATGTAGAACGCTTTATTTTCTTTATGTTCTTTACTTTCCTGGAGAACTCACTAAAAAACCCATTTGTCAACACTAAATATCAAACGAAAGCCAGACATTATATAGTAATAAGTTGCTGTGATGTGGCCTACAGTCACCATGTATAAACAGAGGCAGCACATAACGGAATCTTGGAGATTATTCCTTCAGAGTGCTGTGCAATGTGAGACAATCTCAGAGTTAAACCGGGCTGACAGGGCAGTTTTCATCAGACTGGGTCAGGTTAATTAAGTCTACTGCTAACTTATACAATGCTAATAACATGACGGTCGCCAAAATACAGTAAATTCTGTAACAATTCTCTCTCTCCATGCAGCCCGGTTTCGGTGGTTGAGGAGCGCAAATGTGTGTCCAATTAGTTCACATTTTCATTGTGATATCCTGTGATTACAGTCTGAATCTGCAACGTTCTTTGTCAGGTAAATATAGTAGTACAATGTAGGGGTGTCACGATTGTTGAATACAAACTTAAAGAAGAAGACAGGGCAAAAGTGTGGAGCAAAATATCCTCCAGGGTATTTCTTAACAGCATAATACACTTATACTGTGCCATCAAACACAGGAATTTAAGGAACAAAATTCAATTTCGGACTCATTATGATGATGTTAAAAATACAATTTTAAGTCAAGTTATTTTCCTCCAAAGGCTACATGATATTCATGATAATCCGTTTTTTTTTTCTATGTAGAGTGACGTGGCAGAAGACTGCACCGCTGTGCGTGTGTATCGGAGCTGAGTCCAGCTATCTGTCAACACGCAAAGAGGAGGGATATGCTCGCACCTACGTGCTCTTCGGTTCAGAAATGTGCCGCCGTTTTATTTAAAACGCGAATCGGTGCTTGGTACCGACGCAATGCAGTCGGGACCCTAAAAACAATACAGAGTTCAGTACCCGACCCTAGTCACCAGTGGGCCCGAACTTCCAAAGTCAGTGCACTCAACCCTTGTTTTGACTTTTAGGCCAGGCATGACAGTGCAGTGATAATGTAACACACAATCCACAGAAAAGAGCCATGTGGCAGGGAATCAGACAGGGCTGTGTGTCCCCTGTTGGACACATGCCTTGATGGTGCATGCCTCCAAGGGGCAGGTCTGCCTGATTGCTACACTGAGAGTTTGGGAGTTGCCATGTCAGCACTCAGCACATGTGGGCTGACATGTCTTTCAATGGCGGACATATTTTTGTCCACATGGAGTGTTTTTTTCATGTTTATATTTTATAAATCTGTGTCAGCACACAGTGGAAGCAGTTGCTACAGATAGAATAAAGAAAAGGAAAAGAAAACTTTAGAAATGTGTATTACATAACTTGCAAATGAGCAATTAGTCTTGTTTGCATCAAATCAGCCATTTTCACACCGGTCATGTGGGTTGTCCCTTGTGAGCAAAAACACGAGTGGGAAATAAATTTAAAGATATATGCTAGTTGTAGAAATGACCAGTCAGACAGGGGCACATAGGAAGATGTTCAACCGGCGTTCAAGACTGGGGACAGCCCCTGTGAATGCATATTAGAAGTAGATGCTCTCTCCTTCAATTCTCCAAGTTTGCATGGTTTTTTAAAGGTTTTAAAAAGGTCCCATGACATGGTGCTCTTTGGATGCTTTTATTTAGACCTTAGTTGTTCCCTAATACCATATCGGAGGTCTCTTTCCAAAAATGTACCTATCACCATTTCTAGCCTCTGGGGGACCATAGGCAACGCATAATAATGTTAAACAACCTCATAAAGTGACATTTTCATGCCATGGGACCTTTAAATATATCAGGTAGGGATGGGAATATGTATTGAACCAGCTAATTGTGAGATCTTACAACAGCTGTCCAAAAAAAAACTGTGGCAGCTGGCCTGGTGTTACTTGTGCCTGCCTTGCGAGTTTTGTTTTTGTCTGATGCATTTTGTACTTTCATAAAATAACCAATGAAATGACAATGGACAAATGCTCTCTATCTACTAGTCTTGTCTAGTCTTCTTAAAAACTGCATGTTCTCCTTTACCTTTTCACCCTGCACTATCTCAGAATACAGGGTAGTGGGAAGTCAGCTTAGAACCTGAGCTCTGCTGAGGTCTTTAAATCCAAACTTTTAACTCATATTTTAGCCTAAACCTTCAGTTAGTTTCTTATTGTTTTTAATAATATCAGGCTATGTTCCGGTTCTCATTATCCTTCCAGCGGGTCAGTCTAAGTATTAATCTAGTAAGGCTAGCATTTATAGTTAGTCCTGCCGACAAGGATACTGTAAACTTCCTGAAAGCCACTGCATTGCTTTAACCCTCTGTTGTCCCACAAGTTTCCAAGCTGTATGCCTACCTCTCTCTCACTATTTTCTGTCCTGTGTCCCCTTTTTTCACTCAGGCTTCTCTGTGCTGGGCCATCGCCGTCCTGGAACCTCTCTCTCCCCCCTGGCTGTCGTCACCTCTTTCCAGATGTTACGGATTTTCATCGTCCAGGGGATACAGCCTCGCCTCTTGTCTCACTCTCTCCTGTTTGCATGTTGTCTTTGTCTCTCTCGCTCTCTCTACGGGCTTGTGTCCTTTCTCCTATTTTTGCAAACGGTGTGCCTGAGCTTTGACTCTTGTGCGTTTGTAGTATTGGTCTTTTCTCTTTCCAGGGCTCTATGGTGGAGATGACGTGTGGCTCTGGTCCGAGGTGTGTTGCGGCCACCTTTAGTTTTACTATGTTGGTTAAGGGTGTACGATTGACAAAATGTCACAATTTGATTCCAATTTTTAGGCTCATGATTCAATATCAATTTGATTCAAAAATTATCCTCGATTAAAAAAATATATATATATATATATAATTCATGTGAATTTGTTTAACATTCTGATATGTTGCGTTACTATCTTTGGGATCAATAGAGTATCTACAATGTAATTGCAGTAGACAAAAGTTTTAAATAAGTATAGATTTAAAAAAAAAAATATTAATACATTTTTGGAATTCCATGAATCAACTTTGCATCAATAGAGCTTGATTAGCCATTCAAATCTATTTTTTTGCACACCCCTAATGTTGGTCTTCTGTACATACGCAACATCTACAGTGGTGTGAAAAAGTGTTTGCCCCCTTCCTCATTTCCTGTTCCTTTGCATGTTTGTCACACTTAAGTGTTTCGGAACATCACACAAATTTAAACAATAGTCAAGGACAACACAGGTAATCACAAAACGCAATTTGTAAATCCATCTTGGACCGCTTATCCGGTATCGGGTCGCGGGGGCAGCAGCTCCAGCAGGGGACCCCAAACTTCCCTTTCCCGAGCCACATCAACCAGCTCCGACTGGGGGATCCCGAGGCGTTCCCAGGCCAGGTTGGAGATATAATCTCGCCACCTAGTCCTGGGTCTTCCCCGAGGCCTCCTCCCAGCTGGACGTGCCTGGAACACCTCCCTAGGGAGGCGCCCAGGAGGCATCCTTACCAGATGCCCGAACCACCTCAACTGGCTCCTTTCGACGCGAAGGAGCAGCGGCTCTACTCTGGGCTCCTCACGGATGGCTGAGCTTCTCACCCTATCTCTAAGGGAGACGCCAGCCACCCTCCTGAGGAAACCCATTTCGGCCGCTTGT
>NC_048415.1:19283127-19285002 GCF_013103735.1 Etheostoma cragini
AGGCCAACCCTCACCTGGAACGAGTCCGACTTACTGCCGAGAACCCGGACACAGCTCTCGCTTTGGTCATACAGAGATAGGATGGCCCTGAGAAGGAACCCCCTCACCCCATACTCCCGCAGCACCTCCCACAGTTTCTCCCGGGGGACCCGGTCATACGCCTTCTCCAGATCCACAAAACACATGTAGACTGATTGGGCATACTCCCAGGCTCCCTCCAGGATCCTTGCGAGAGTAAAGATCTGATCCGTTGTTCCACGACCAGGACGGAATCCGCATTGTTCCTCTTCAATCCAAGGTTTGACTATCGGCCGAACCCTCCTTTCCAGCACCTTGGAGTAGACTTTACCAGGGAGGCTGAGAAGTGTGATACCCCTGTAATTGGCACACACCCTCTGGTCCCCCTTTTTGAAGAGGGGAACCACCACCCCGGTCTTCCACTCCTCAGGCACCGTCCCAGACCTCCACGCAATGTTGAAGAGGTGTGTCAACCAAGACAGCCCCTCCACACCCAGAGCTTTGAGCATTTCTGGGCGGATCTCATCAATCCCTGGGGCTTTGCCGCTGTGGAGTTGTTTGACTACCTCAGCGACCTCCAATGGGGAAATTGACGACAATCCCCCATCATCCTCCAGCTCTGCCTCCACCACAGAGGGCGCGTCAGCGGGATTTAGGAGTTCCTCAAAGTGCTCCTTCCACCGCTCTATAACCTCCCCAGTTGAGGTCAACAACGTCCCATCCTTACTGTATACAGCTAGGATGAGTCCCCGCTTCCCCCTCCTGAGGTGGCGAACGGTTTTCCAGAAGCACCTTGGTGCTGACCGAAAGTCCTTCTCCATGTCTTCTCCGAACTTCTCCCACACCCGCTGCTTTGCCTCTGTCACGGCAGAGGCTGCAGCCCTTCGGGCCCGTCGGTACCTTGCAACTGCCTCCGGGATAACATATCCCGGAAGGACTCCTTCTTCAGTCGGACGGCTTCCCTGACCAGCGGTGTCCACCAGGGTGTCCGTGGGTTACCGCCCCTTGAGGCACCTAAGGCCCTTAGCCCACAGCTCCCCGCCGCAGCTTCAGCAATGGAGACTTTGAACATTGTCCACTCAGGTTCAATGCCCCCAGCCTCCACAGGGAGGCAAGAAAAGCTCCGCCGGAGGTGTGAGTTGAAAGTCCGTCGGACAAGGCAATTTGTAAATGAAGGTGTTTATTATTAAAGGTGAAAAAAATCCTGACCATCATGGCCCCGTGTGAAAAAGTGATTGCCCCCCTTGTTAAAACATACTATAACTGTGGTTGTCCACACCTGAGTTCAATTTCTCTAGCCACACCCAGGCCTGATTATTGCCACACCTGTTCACAATCAAGGCATCACTTAAATAGGAGCTGCTTGACACAGTAAGGTCCACCAGAAGATCCTTAAAAGCTACATATCATGCCGAGACCCAAAGAAATTCAGGAACAATTAAGAAAGAAAGTAATTGAGATCTATCAGTCTGGAAAGGGTTATAAAGCCATTTCCAAAGCTTTGGGAATCCAGCGAACCACAGTGAGAGCCATTATCCACGAATGGCGAAGACATGGAACAGTGGTGAACCTTCCCAGGAGTGGCCGGCCGCCCAAAATTACCACAAGAACGCAGGGACGACTCATCCAAGAGGTCACAAAAGACCCCACAACAACGTCCAAAGAACTGCAGGCCTCACTTGCCTCAGTTAAGGTCAGCGTTCATGCCTCCACCATCAGGAAAAGATTGGGCAAAAATGGCCTGCATGGCAGAGTTCCAAGGAGAAAACCACTGCTGAACAAAAAGAACATCGAAGCTCGTCTCAATTTCTCCACAACACATCTTGATGATCCCCAAGACTTTTGGGACAACATTCT
>NC_048415.1:19285102-19293386 GCF_013103735.1 Etheostoma cragini
GTTTAAATTGGTTTGATGTTCCAAAACACTTAAATGTGACAAACATGCAAAGGAACAGGAAATGAGGAAGGGGGCAAATCCTTTTTCACACCACTGTATTGCATGACTTAACTTAACGACATGACCTGAACCAAAGTCAGTCCGAGCATCCAATCACTTTCAAACCTTTAGGAAAGTTCAGTAATTTAAAATGAAATATAGCATATGTAGCGAGCAGTATTTATTGGCGCTTACCCACTGCATGGTTCCTCCTTGACTAACCTTTCCTCGCTTTGACTCTACTCGGCTTTTTTGGTTTTTCCATTACAAAAGAAAGTCCCTGGTACCTGCTAACAGGTACTTTTAGTATCACATCAGTCGAGATTCCAAGAAAGCTGGGGCGATACCAAAAAGGTGAAAACCTGCAGACTACTGACTGGTCACTAATTGCTGCGTCATCATTGCTCGCAACAGATGTGTGAGGGGGTGTGCTGAACAAACCCGCCGTGTTTAAATAGTTTAGCCAGTGGTGTTTTGTTGCTGCCTCCAGCTTCTTTAGAAACTTATTTGTCTGTTAACTTTGGCAACAGTCACATGCAAAGAATCAAAAACAACACACCTTCGACGTTCTGTGTCGCGTTAGGTCACGGCAGTTTCCTACTATGACAACCAGCCACACACATGAGGCGGTACTAATCTGCAATGGAAAAGGAGGATGGGGCACCGCGGTTGAGTCCAGCCGGGTCAAGCATGTACCATTAATGGAAAAAAGCCGTGACACGACTGTCAAAAAATGAAAGGAAAGCCACTGAGAACTACCCCAGAGTTACAGAGTACAGAACAAGGGGTCAGTTTTCACTTGCAGCAGCATCTCTCACTTTTGCATGTTATTAGATTCACAACAACTCATCACTGTCCGAATGAAGCTAGAAATCCTACAGTCACCTTTTCCTGAGGACATCACTATGTGAAGTATTAAAACAAGGGTCTAACATCGCTCATCCACATTGACACCATCTACCTGGTCCATTTTTGGAGAGACTTCATGGTTTCCCAATATTTCCACCAGGCCTCCGGTGAAAAGTTGAGACACACTCAACTGTTTCCCTGTCTGAACGCAGCCTGTTATTTCAAACTGTGTCCTACACAGTCACTATTATGACAACACATCAGCCAGACGGCAAGGAACAGAAACAAAAAGAGCTATGCCATACTACCCTGCAGAGAGTCATCACCAGTATTAGGTCTAAATATTGTGGGTTATCATTAACATAGGACAGATGCATTACGAAAACGTTTCCGTCCTGATGCAGCAGAATAAGAGTGGATCCCAAGTTATGCCTGTCTGGTCACATTCCTTTCAGGAAGGTTTTTCAAGAGGAACCCCTCCTTAGGCTAATCCGAGACTCATCACAAAATGCAAAGCGACATGTGTCCCCCATCACTAGACAAGGGTGCCAACTCTAAAAAAGAAGGGGCACTTGCTCAGCAGAGGTAGGGATAGTTACACTCATGTTCATCTTAAACGCACTTTAAGAACAGGTGAAAATAAAACTCTAAAGTCTTGTTGTGACCACTCAAACAACAAGATCCATGGATCAAAGCTGGCTTGCTGTAATGCTGTAGTGGTGGAATCACCTGCAAAACCATCAAACGCTGAGGCATAACAGAGTCATAACAAAACTTAATAACTCAGATGACATTACTATCTATCCATCTATAGTAACATCAACAGAAAAATTACATTGATGTCTCAAATGCTCGACTTTAACGGGAAAACAGTATAGTAGTTATAAATCGTGCCCTTAGACTTGGGCGCAGGACACTTCATTGGCTACATACATTAAGTGGTGAAGAATTTGAACTCAGTATTTTCTTCTTAAAACAAAAACAAACTAATATTTTGGTGCAAACACAATGTAGCCAGGCGTTTAAATGTCGGTAGTCTGGCGTGGGTGATAGCTTCTAACGTTATGTTACATCGTCGAGGACAGACAGACACACACCCTGACGGAGGCACCAGCGTCCACCATTACGCCTCCATAAAAAGGCTTTTCACGGTTGAGCTAATCTGACAAAGTTCTGAGATCAATGGTTTATGAAGCCATAATCATACCCTGCCACGGTTAAGAGCAGTCGGTTTAGCATTACCCGGAGACAATACTGGTTTTGAGATGTTCATAAACTTTAGTGTAGCAACTTTGCTTAAAAGAATAGCTACCTTTTTTCAACTAACCTATCAACAACAACAAGCTATCTCATGCTAACGTTAACTTGGCTTGCCAACAACAACCTGTCCATCTGTCCGGCTACAAACCCAGTGGCTAACTAACGCGAGCTAACATCCTATTGTGGTTGTGAACGGTAACAGAGATTATAGAAAAATCACTCAACACTGGAGCATATACTCCTTTAAATACGATTCTATGTTTTATGATATTTGGCGTCGATGTCAGCACGCGTCCAAATAGCGATACCCGACAGACAATGAAATCGACCCCATCTCAATGAGTTGCTGCTAGTGTTAAAAAGCTAGCTAGCGAGCTAAGTTAGCATGCTAACTCCCTGGACACTTGCCTTCCCAGACAGACAGTCGCTAAATTTATTCACAAATAATCAAGTGTTTTGCACACAGAATATAATTGCTTTGTCTTAGTTTTGTAGAATCATTATGTGTAGATACTAACAATAACATGATGTATGTGTTACTATTGATGCATCCCAATACAAGTTTGCCGGGGAAGTTTGTTTAAACATTTCTCGACTTTTAGAAGCGGTTTGTTCTTGGCAGTCCGTGTTCGGTAAGTGTGTGTGTAGCGACACACATTTTAGCGACACACACACTGCTACCTTGCACGTTAGCTAAAATCAAGCTATGCTAACTAGCTTAACTTACGTTAGCTTTGCTAACACCGATAGAGAAACTTCCCTTCGTCGTCATAATTTAATTGAAAATGAAAGTAATGGATTAGTTGATATGATAATGAATAGATTAACTTACGAAGTCTAGGAGGAGCTTGACCGAGTTCCCCCGCGATTTTCCGATGTTTGATGTTAGTATTTAGCTGGCTTCAGTATAAAAATCCCGGGGATCCCCTCTCTTCTGTCCGCTGCCACTCCGGTTGCCAGATAATGTAATGAGCCACCACAGGCGGCGTCATGCTGCGTTCATACACACCTCGGAAATGTTAATTTTCCAACTGCTGAGAAAGAGATACTGCTGCAATTAAAACATGTCTATGGTTTGAATCTCGAATTGGAACCTAAACTTACATTAATCAAATTTTAAGATTATGCAAATAAACAAACACCACGATGTAATTGTATGCTACCCTTTTATTGTCCTCATTGCATTTTATTGGTTTTTATAACATGCTTGTGTGACAATGATGTGTATGCTTGTGACAGAGACTTCCCCAGTTCCTAATGCTTAAGGCCTTGTCTAAGAACACGAAATAATGAATCAAAATATTAAAAAAACAACCACTTTTTTTGCTCAAGAACAGGTAGCCTACGCTTTCTTTGCTTCTCACACTTACACTTACTTATGTAATTTACAGTCTGTGTGTGTGTGTGTGTGTGTGTGTGTGTGTGTGTGTGTGTGTGTGTGTGTCTGTGCTAGTTGGTTTGGTTGAATGAAAGATAGGTCAATAGTCTGACATAAGGGTGGCAACTGCAACGATAGTAGAGGGGAAGGTAAAATACAAAAGCAGGAGGAGGTATGGGAGTTCCTCTGAGATGACTAAGGTCAGCAGTATGTGCGGAGGACGGGGGTGTATTTCCGTGGATATGTGTCTAAACAAGCAAAGTTGAAATTATTCCATAATATTAACATATAGCACTACGACTCTGAATCTGAATGTATACCTGTCAGTTTTTGTTTTAGTGACAACACACTTAACTGAGTCCATTGAACTAGGCTGTGTGGTTCGACTTATCGCATTTGTTTGTGCTGCATATTTAACAGTTAAATAATGCTGCTTTACATGGGATGGCAGTTGAAGCACAACAGAGCTATTGGTTGTAAAGTAGACATTTCCATGGATCTGGCTCACTGCCATCCCTCTCAGAATCTTCCTGCACCCACAGAGTGCTGAGACAGGAGTTCCAAACTTTTGCTTTTTCCAGACATTCACAAAAGGCTTTATATGGTTCCTTGTGCAAAATTGCCCCCCGCCACTTTTCTGAAACCTTTTATCCATTTCTGAGGTAGAGTGTTGTCCTCAGGGTCTACGTGGTCAGTCTGCTCCTAAAGTCTACCCAGAGACACAGGAGAATGGTGTGTCATGGCTGGACTACATAACCAGCTACCCATGACTGGCCACTTCTAAGGCAACAGCTTGTGATCTGCTGCAGGGTAATAATGGTGCAGAAGTTCAGGGAGTCCTTAGCTACAACATGGAGGAATGGTCCTTAGGTTCATTCCTATTCAAACTGCTCTATGGGGCCTGTACAAAGGAGGGCATAAGGGCAGCAGCCTTTTTGTCATTTCTCACCTCTGTAAATCAATTCATTTACCAGGTGCAGGGATGGAGGTGGGCACAAAAGTCTTTGTCAACTGGGAAAGATTAACATAGTTTCATAGTAAGCACAAAGTATCTGTGCAGTGTTAACCCCACAGGATACCTAAAAGTGTAGACTTAGTTTACTATTTCACACAGTCCTTAAATAGCTTGTTAAATCCATTTCTGTGTGGTTATCATTTGAAATCACATTTCTCTACTTTATGTCCACTTCTTAATATTATTTAATTAATCCGTTTCTGGAGTAGTTTTTTGATACAGAGAGATCTGAGATGATAAACCATTGGAAACATAACAAAGGCAATGAGAGAACTACAAATGTGCAAACTTTTTTAAAATACTAATTAATCACATGTTAAAAAATGTCTTACTTACATCCAGTAAGTAGGGGGGCGGTAGTAGCTCTGACAGTAAGGAGTTGGGTTGGGGACCAGAGAGTTGTGGGTTCTTTGGGCACTGCCAAGGTGCTCCTGAGAAAGGCACCAAACCCCAAACTGCTTGGAGCACCTTTCCATGGGCTGCCCCCTCACTCTGACATCTCTCCATTTGGTGCACGTATAGGTACTGAGCATGTGTTTGTAATTTAGGCCTGTGTTTAATGAGTGAAAACATTGTAATTTCCTCTCAGTAACGTATACATTGTTTTGCTAGTACATTCTAGCAAGGTAGATGTTTACATTGGCAGCTTTTAAATGTATTTTCTTCTATAAAAGCTCAGTTGTATTAGAAAAAGTAAAATATATTACAGTATTTAGACCTAAAATTGAGAGTTGTGGGAACTCTAGCACCACCTGCAGGCCTACACCACTCTAACTACTGCCCCCCTTCCACCTACCAGTATTCCCTTCAGTTTCCTTCCATTGTTTGGCTGGTGTCCCAGTTTGTTTCCAGTAAACATGATTATTAAGTAATCAGCACTCACACACTAAATGGATAATGTCAAAAAACTGATACGTAAGTCCGTACGTTTCAAATTTTCAATCATATTTTTATTGGAAAATTATTGAAAACAATGTAAGCATTAAAAACATAGGCATTGGATAGAATATGGCCAGTACTCAAGCTTAAACTGTGTCCTTACAGAGTGCCTTAAATACCAAGCGTTGAGTTTTCTACATAGGATAGCTAAAAAATACATATCACACTTTTACTAAATTGACTTTATAAAATGTCACTGTACAATAAATGTTCAACGAGTGGCAAATCTATACAAACATACTGTAAAGAAACCATTTAGTGGAACTATCAAGACAAATTAAAATATAACAAAATAAAATAAATTCACTTTTTGAATATCTGAAGATTACTGTAGGCTCCAAAAGTCTAAACCTGGTTTCCTAAAAATTAAAACATCAACAGGGAATTCTTATATTATGGAACTTAAAAAAATACATCCGTTAAATGTGTTGCTTTAAAAAGAGTATGTGGCAACCCTCACAGCCACCCAATTCTGGTCCACAGAGGAACTGCACACAGTGAATTGTACATTCTCCCACTAAAATGTGTACTGCCAATTTAATCATTGTGTGAAAATATATTACAAGATGTCTCTATTCTTTCTTATGTGGATTTTGTGCAAAAAATGATCAACCAAGAATTTATTGATAGCAATCCAGGTCAGAAACTATTGTACAAGGAGTCTACATCAGCTCACCATCATCCATGCATGAACAAAACAAAAAACAGGATCCATACAAAAAGGCGAGATGTAAAATATTTACCAACAGATACAAAAATATCAACATGAATAAATTAATTTCTCCTACATTTCTTCACTGCCCCCCCCCCCATCTACCCTCTCTTTTTTTTTGCTCTCCAACAAATGGAAAAGAAACCTGACAAAAGCCGAGAAGGGTTTTCTGTATGTGAGGCGAAGAAGCCCTTTAATACGTCGCTATGTGTCCTTTACTACTCTAATCAAGAGTCCGACCCTGCCCTGCATCAGAAGTGTGAGATACATACACTTGCTTTACAACAATTAAAAAAAGTGAAAGACAATCGGGAAGCAATCTTGAGAAGCTAATAAAGTGAAAGCCTGAACTCTGTGACTTTTAAAATCCTCTCAAATCATAGCTACAGTGGTCTGATAGCGGTTTGTTAGGCATCCAGCTGTCGCTCATACAGTAAAACCAGCTACCGCGATAGGCCAGACGGAAGGCTTCTCATAGCAGGCTTGCAAGGCTGGTGGTTGGGCCGTTCTGGGCTTGGATCTGGACAGGAGGAGGGCCATCAGTCCACTGAAAAACAGAGAAAAACACACTGTAATCTCAGCACTACACCAAAACAGACACAGAAAATAGTTATGAGTGGTAATAAAGAGTAATGACGTGTAAACTTTGAAGATTCCATACTGCAAAAAGTGAGATTTCCATTTCTTTTTTTGATTATAAAAGCAGGTTGAGGTTCTGTATGAATACTGTGAAAGTTGCAAAACGCTCCATCTCCTGAAAAATGTAGACAGCCCGTATTCAGAAACGGCGTTGTTAAGGTGCAGTCAGGACTTTCGTACAGTTTGGATATGTTGGTAGAAAGTGGCGCTACAGTTGTGTTACAGTTACTCCACAGCTGCAATGAAGGTACAGGGACTAATTTAGCGCAGATGTGAAAGACACAGATGCTGACCAATCAGAGCAGACTTTTTTGGGGGAGGATGGCTTAAAGAAACAGGTGTTGAAACAGAGTGTTTTCAGAGAAAGGGTGTATAAAGATATATTCAGAATTTGGCATTTAAGAATCACGGGAATCTGTTTCACATACACTGATGAGGTTATGCTCGGGGAGGCTGCAGGCAGCGATGTGGTCCTGCAGCAGCTGCTGGGAGAAGTTCTGGTGCATCTGGGCTGCTTCATGGGCATCCATGGTGTTCCCCAGGGCCTTGTTCAAGTCTGTAAGCACAACACGCAGTCAATATCTTCCTTCAACCACAGTTTGTTTCTTGAGAACAGATGTTGTGATTCGGCATTCTCAAAGGCCTGCAGAGTCCGTTTCACTAGTACAAAATCTATAAACACAAAAGATTTCCAAGATAAGGGAAAAGGTCAGTATATACACACACCTTTCAACAGTGCTGAAGACCACAGCTGAACAGACATGTCAGGGATCTTGCTGGCCAGCTGCATGGCAGGTACAACCATGTTGTTGCTTTCCTAAAAGAGAAAATGGCTTTTAGAAAACAAATCTGGCTTACAGCATGTATAAAATACTGTACATTTCGAATTGGCATAGAACATGAGCCTCTCCTACCCATTTAATAATATGTGCACAGAAAAAGATTTCTACACAGTCACAGTAGAGTCACTTTCTACTGTAGAAAAATAACCTTTTTACAGTTTACAGTTGTTGGGACTGCTCTTGTCAGTTAGGGAGAAACACCTCGACTGTGAGAACCAGACTAAAGACTATGTTTCCATATAGAAGTGTTATTTTATTGGGATAACTGAAATTATTCTTGGCAAGACAACAAGGTCCAGGGTGCTCAGGAAGTTCAGTCTGATGATTGAAGGTGCTCGTTGGGGTCGGGAATTCAATTAACTATAGAGACAAAAAGAATCCATGGCACTATTCTTCAAAATTAGAAAATGTAAAAGACATAGGGAGAAGCAACTTCTCTCTATATCTTTTACATTTTCTATTATGAAATAGCCAGAAAATAAAAGCTTTTTCAACTATTTTGATGAAGAGTGCCTTGGACATCCTTTTTTTCTTAACTTACAGTGGGTACGGAAAGTATTCAGACCCCTTTAAATTTTTCACTCTTTGTTTCATTGCAGCCATTTTCCAAA